>NC_087206.1:22812857-22827857 GCF_015104395.2 Macrobrachium nipponense
TTTAGCACACTGCTTGGCAAAGTTCTGATTGGTGGGTAAAAAACAAAAGCTTGCGTATATAGTAAGTTTAGGTACGTTACATTTAGGTGTTAAGGGTGCAAGTTTTTTATCAAGAACTTTCTTAATAACCTTAAGTACTAGATGGGCAGGGAAACAGTTGTACGGAAGTAGTGCTTAAGGAAGAGAATTTCAGAATGAAAAGAGAGCCAATTAGAAGTTAGAGATAGAGCCCGATGTACCTAAGGTATGCACAGAATTAATTTTAAAATTAATAAAACAAAAAACTATAAAAATTGGAGCGAGTCCGGTGAATGTACTTTTCCTAAAAATGGTCGTGTTAAAATGATCATTGTCCTTAGTAACTAAAAACATCAAGGAAAGCCAACTTACCGTCTTGTTCTTTTTCAATAGTAAAAGTTAATATTATTATGGTAAGTTGTTGGCTAGGTTTAGGAATCTGTCAGCATCATATTCATTTTTCAATAGAACGAATGTGTCGTCTATATACCTGGCGTAAAATAAGGGACAGAAGGACAAGGGGCACTCCTCCATTACTTGCTCCTCCAGGGAACACATGAAAATGTTGGCAAAGGTGGGGCCGAGGGGAGACCCCATCGCCATCCCATCGATCTGTTTAAAAAGCTGGTTACTAAAAACAAAGGCCGTGTCCAGCACGGCTAATTCTAAAAGTGTTTTAAAAGATTCATAATTAAAATTACAATATATAAAGTCAGGTGTAGGGAACAATTTGGTTAAAATAAGATCAATGGTCTCCCTCTTACCAACGTTCCTGTGAGGGAGACCATTGATCTTATTTTAACCAAATTGTTCCCTACACCTGACTTTATATATTGTAATTTTAATTATGAATCTTTTAAAACACTTTTAGAATTAGCCGTGCTGGACACGGCCTTGTTTTTAGTAACCAGCTTTTTAAACAGATCGATGGGATGGCGATGGGGTCTCCCTCGGCCCCACCTTTGCCAACATTTTCATGTGCTCCCTGGAGGAGCAAGTAATGGAGGAGTGCCCCTTGTCCTTCTGTCCCTATTTTACGCCAGGTATATAGACGACACATTCGTTCTATTGAAAAATGAATATGATGCTGACAGATTCCTAAACCTAGCCAACAACTTCCATAATAATATTAATTTTACTATTGAAAAAGAACAAGACGGTAAGTTGGCTTTCCTTGATGTGTAGTTACTAAGGACAATGATCATTTTAACACGACCATTTTTAGGAAAAGATACATTCACCGGACTCGGCTCCCAATTTTTATAGTTTTTGTTTTATTAATTTTAAAATTAATTCTGTGCATACCTTGGTACATCGGGCTCTATCTCTAACTTCTAATTGGCTCTCTTTTCATTCTGAAATTCTCTTCCTTAAGCACTACTTCCGTAACAACTGTTTCCCTGCCCATCTAGTACTTAAGGTTATTAAGAAAGTTCTTGATAAAAAACTTGCACCCTTAACACCTAAATGTAACGTACCTAAACTTACTATATACGCAAGCTTTTGTTTTTACCCACCAATCAAAACTTTGCCAAGCAGTGTGCTAAAATTATTGAAAATCATATTGGTGCTCTAAATATAAAATTAATTCCAAAAAATCCTAAAACTATTGGCTCTTTGTTTCCCTTCAAGGATCGGCTCTGTCCTTTGATGACGTCGGGCGTCGTATACGAGTACAAGTGCCCCGGATGTAGTTCCGGGAATTACGTTGGTTCGACTCGGCGTCTCCTCAAGGTCAGGGCCGATTCTCACATGGGCGTGAGTTATCGTACGGGCTGCAGATTGTCTAATCCCGAACTTTCCAATCCATAGATCGCACGCTAGAAGTTGCAAAGACATCGATTCAAATATGACAACTTTTAAAATAATTGGCCAAGTCAAGGAACCTGGAGAACTGCTCTCTTGGAAAGTCTGCTAATAAAGAGAATTGTACCTTCGTTAAATTGCCAATCATCGGCTGTTCCCCTGTTCATAGCATAACTAGCTTGTTTTTTTTTTTATATATATATTTGTCCGCCTTCTTTTTCTGTTCTTGTGTATTCTTTTAGTGCGTTTGTCTCTGTCATTTTGAGAGGTGCGCCTTGCTCTTCATTTTAAGTTCGTTTTTACCTTTATTTTTTCTTTTATTAAGTTTAGTTTTTAAGGATCATTTTAAGCTTGGTTTTTAATGTGTAAATGTATTTAAGTGTGATTCAGTATTTAAGTTCAACTTAGTTTCCATTAAGTTTTGTCCATTTTAAGTTTTCTTTATGCTTCTATATATGTTTCTTTTAATTATGTGCTCAGGATTCCTTTTTATATAGATGTCCTGATGATGTGACCATGGTCAGAAACGCGTTGACAATAAATGTATCAAATGGATGTGTATATGTTCCTGCGCCCTTCTCCATGCCATATTGAATATATATATATATATATAACGCGAATATACATATATATATATATATATATATATATTATATATTATATATATATATACATATGTGTATATATATATATATATATATGAGTATATATAATATATATTTATATAATATATATTTACTATATATAAATATATATATATATATTTATTTATAATAATTATATATATAGATATATATATGTATATATATATATATATTTATATATATATATATATATAGATATATATATATATATAATATATAAATATATATATATATATATATTTTCATATACTTT
Organism: Macrobrachium nipponense; assembly: GCF_015104395.2. Lineage (NCBI taxonomy): Eukaryota > Metazoa > Arthropoda > Malacostraca > Decapoda > Palaemonidae > Macrobrachium > Macrobrachium nipponense. Next base: position 22,815,579 of record NC_087206.1, read on the forward strand.
GTGAATAACACCCAATGAAATAATATATCACAGTTCCCCCCTTCCTTCCGTATGGCATACTATCTATGACATAAATTCACCTGTTGCACAGTTGTTACATACAAGATCACATAGCTCGAAACCCCTCGCATATTTCGTGTCCCAACAACTCCACAGAGATTCCCAGCACGAGATAGCTAAAAGAATAATATAAACTGGCATAAATCCACGCCAAGACCAAAAAGCAGAATACAATGAGTGGTACTGGAGTACATTATTTTTTTTTCCACTCCGTAGTTTTAGTTTTCCCTTCATTCCATTTGTGGGCCTCCAATAGCTTTTTCTTCTATTGTTCTCCATTTTGCCATTTTTCCTTCCCTCATCATCTCAATGGATTTTGTTTTCTTACATCCAATTGTAATTACAGAATTATGTTCGCCCGTTTCTGTTGAAATTGATTACAATGACAGTTCCAACGAGCCTGTTATCCACTTTCTCAATTTTCCTCTCTCTCTCTCTCTCTCTCTCTCTCTCTCTTGCTATTTTATTTTGGCATACGATGCATTTAAATCGCTTAATTTATTCTGTATCACTCTGTTATTGTTGGTCCGATATTGCGAGCAAACTGAGCCAGTTAAACGTAAAGAAAAACAAATTCCCGAAAATATAAAGTTTTCATTTTTAGCCTCATGCATGATCTTTTGTTTGCTTCCCTTTGAAAGTGGTCGAATTACTTTTATTTCACATGGGTCTTTTTTTTCTCTCTTGCTAAACTTAGTCTTTTTTGAGTTCTCAATTCAAGTCAAAGAATAATTCTCGTTACGTAATTCTTTGCTAGTTTTTGTCTTTTTAATGTTCAAAATTCAATACTAAGAATAATTCTCGTTACCTAATTCTTTGCGACTTTTTGTCTTTTTTGTGTTCAAAATTCAAGTCAAAGAATAATTCTCGTTACGTATTACACACACACACACACACACACACACATATATATATATATATATATACACATATATATAATATATACACACTATATATATATATATATATATATCATATATATATATATACTATACATATATGTATATATATATATATCTACATATATATATATATATATATATATATAATTATAATATTATATATCATATATATATATATATGTATAGTATATAGAAATATATATATATATATATATATATATATATATATATATATATATTATATAATATAAATATTATATAGATATATATAAATATATTATAGAGAGAGAGAGAGAGACGAGAGATGAGAGACGAGAGAGAGAGAGAGAGAGAGAGAGAGAGGAGGAAAACAGTGTACCTATGCTCCTCTGCATTTTTAAAATTAAGAAATAGATATAGTGTTTAAAAACTTATTATTTTTGTTGGTATTTATTTTAAATGCGTTTTTGACAAGTAGATATCCAGTACTACTAACCAGCGTAGATTAGGGTCATCGGTAGGAATGTATAAAAAACAACCTTATAACTAAATACGTAACAAGCTTCAGTACAAATAAGTCACTAGGTCATCGGTTGACGTGTTTGTTTGTTTGTTTGTTTGTATGGTGTTTTTTACGTTGCATGGAACAAGTGGTTATTCAGCAACGGGAACAACGGCTTTATGTAACCCCTCAGTAGAATGCCCGAGAATCGAACTCGCGGCCACCGAGGTGGCAGGCCAAGACCATACCAATCACGCCACTGAGGCGCTGGTTGACGTGTGGGAAGTTGAATCTGAGTTCACTCATTTGAATTCGCTCGTCACCTCCCGACCTGGTTTGGTATGAAATGCCAGGTCATCAACCTCTGAAAGATTGATCTACATTATTCGAAATTTAGTGTAAAGTTAGACTGTATCTGAGAGTTTGCTCAAGACTGGCATAGTAAATATCCTTCGTTCGTTATAAAGAGAACGTGTTGTGACTTACGTCTTATAACATCTAAAATGTTTTAAAGATCTTTATGATTATACCATTTAAACGTGTTTTTTTAGTTGTATTTTGTACTTTAAAACCTTAATATAGTATATTACTTTAGCGCATCACTCAATTGTACCTTGTAAAAAGCAACAAAGAAAGTAGCCATAACTGTTGTGCACAGCGACAGAAATATATATAAAAAAGAAGTAGGAAAAAAAGACGGAGAGAATTACTATTTTTGGCTCTCTCTCTCTCTCCTTATCTCTTACTCTCTCCACATATAATGTAACTTCTATAATATTCTTATTGAGTTGTTATTAAAATTTGGCAGTATACATTGTAGTGATTTATTCATATACGTATATAACAGTGGTTCTCAACCAGGGGAGAACGCCCCCTCCTCAAGGGGGGTAGGGAGCCCGGATTGTGACCACAGATTGCCAGGTTCAAACTGGCTCTAGGACCGCACAAAACGCAATGTATATCAGTCGACACTACTGAGAGGTCACGCTGGTCTATATCTCCGCTAGCTTGTGCCTTAGTGTTAGTATTTTATTGCGTATTATTGGAATGCACTTTTTTGTAGGCAGACAGTTTTCGAAAGGTTTTGTGGGGGGGGGGGGGGGGGGGGCGGGGGGGTGGGGGGGGGGGGGGGGGGGGTTGACATTCTGACATATGGTGAAAGGGTGCATGGGCCAAAAAAACATTTAAGAGCCGCTGGTATATATATATATATATATATATATATATATATATATATATTTATTTATATATACATGTATATATATATATAATATATATATATATATTATATATATATATATATATATATATATATATATATATAATATATATATATATATGTATTCTATGTTTCGATTAACAGAAAAGGAACTATAAAATAACAAGAAAAAGCGGGGACTATCCACCACGCTTGAACTCGAACTGTAATTTTTTTTTCTTTTTTTACATTCTACGCGCAGGTTTTGTGCAAAAAGAGAGAGATTTTCTTTCCCCCTCCCAAAGTTTATCCTAGAGGAAGTCAGAACACCTCTTCAATATTTATGAGATAAAAAAAATCCTCTCGTGTAAATACGTGAACGAACTGAACTTAATATTTTCAGTATTTTTTTTTTTATCTTCTCAGTGACTTCGTAGAGTCACTCCACCCAAGACGTTTAAGCTTATTAAAATTTAGATACTAAGATGTTTGAACATTTAAGGTGAACAAATGTGAAATGGGGACCCGTTCTTTTATTGTTTCCATATGTATCTTGACCTTTACGAATATCTATAGCAAGAAACACCAATGTATGAGGAGGAATGTTGAACCTACGACTAAGGTTCTAACTGAAATTGGGCGATTTGGAGCGGCATCTTTTTCTCGCGAAGTTGTAGTTTTTTTTCTCGTGTTAATAAGCTCTGATCTGCTTAACTCTCTCTCTCTCTCTCTCTCTCTCTCTCTCTCTCTCTCTCTCTCTCTCTCTCTCTCTCAGATCCCCAGGATATCGAAAATTGCGACTCCTCTAGATGATAGCAAATAGGGAAAAACATATTTTATATATTATTATTGATAGTAAATAGAGGAAAACCTTTTTATTTATTATTATTGATAGTAAATAGAGGAAAACATTTTATTTATTATTATTGATGGGAAATAGGGGAAAACAGATTTTATGTCTAATATTGATAGGAAAAAGGGAAAACATATTTTATTATTATTATTATTATTAATAGGAAATAGGGAAAATGTATTTTATTTATTATTATTTTAGTATGATAGTTATTACGTCTTATTCCGAACACTATTTTTAACGCTGAACTCACATAATATTCCTATCCACTCAATTGCAAAACTTCATATATTCGGTATAATTATTTATATCTCAGTGCAATTATTTATATTTGTATGTAGAACACTGCCTGGTCGATAAAAAAAAAATAGGTTAACTGCGAAAAAAGAACAGAAAAAATTGCGCACCACGCTTGCACTTGGAATTTTAAACATTTTACCATATTTTTTTCAAAATTTTTATCATTCAACGCGCACGTTTGTGAGAAAATGGAGACGTTTTTTCTACTATTTTTTTCGTCGTGCGTCCTAAAGGTATTCGGGACACTTCTTCAATATTCATAAGGTAACAAAAACTAACTTTACTTATTAAATACTTCCAATATGCTTATGTCATCTTGCCAATGTCTTCTTAGGGTCACTCCACCCAAGACTTTTAAAAGCTTGCTAACATTTAGATATTTGAAATGTTTGAACGTCTAAGTTGAACTTGTGTGAAATGAGGATACGTTCTGTTATTGTTTCCATAAATATATTGACCCTTATAAATATCTTTAGCAGAAAGCTTCAATGAAAAAGGAATGTTAATCCTGCGACATAAATCAAACTGAAACTGGGTTACATTAATAAGCGACTTTTTATACAAGGAAGTTGTAGCGGTTTTAGTAACCTCTGATATGCTTAGCTCTCTCTCTCTCTCTCTCTCTCTCTCTCTCTCTCTCTCTCTCTCTCTCTCTCTCTCTCTCTATGTATCAGATACTTCCTCCTCTTCCTCTTAATCAGCTTTTTCCTACCATTCTTCACCTTGCTAATACGGTACTGGCAGAGTGCATTACAGTTATTTTCAATGACACCTATGTTATTTAAATTTTACGGTATTCATCAATATGTAGCTATTAAGCATCTGCGCTCTCTCTGCTCCAGATGATTTCACGAACCACCCATTTCTCTCTCTCTCTCTCTCTCTCTCTCTATGATTTTTCCCAACTAAATTATTAACCTTTCATCATATTTCCCGGGATATATGATGCTAGGGAAAAAATGAAAGCGTACTTTTCCATTAGTTGATTGAACAGCGAGAAGAAATGTAGAGCTTAGTGATGGGTTCTCAGGTTTCGTCTCATTCCAAAATATTCCTCGTCATGTAATGAAAAAGGGTTGTAAATCCTGACCGGTTTCGGTTTTATTGCTGGGCCATTTAAAGAAAATGGTTTAGCAATAAACCCGAAACACGCCAGGATTTACAACACCCATTTTCCATTGGCAGTTATATATATATACTATATATATATATAGATATATATATATATATATATATATATATATATATATATATATATATATATATATATATATATATATATATATATATATATATATATATATATATATCCATCCATATCAGAAACCAATGCATACAATAAACATAAATGACAGAGCTAATAGCTCATTTTAATTTTCATCCTTCAACAAAGATATTAGTCTCTCTCTCTCTCTCTCTCTCTCTCTCTCTCTCTCTCTCTCTCTCTAACACACACACACACACACACACAAAATTCAGCAAACATAAAATTCCCCGCCCCTACAATTCTGTCGAGACCCATCCCTAATCTCCAGGCCCTTCCAGCGCCTAATAATTCACCCTCCTGTGCTCCGCTCGTCATATAAAAATATAATCACTTAATCTTTCCCCGCGCTTCGTCTGCTCTCCTCTCGTTAAGTGAGGAAAAATATTTTATCTGTTAAGCGAGGCCTCTTGTGGAAGGCCGTCGATAAAATGCGGTAAAATGAGAAGGGGCTGAATTGCAGACTGATAGGTAGAAAATGCGGGGAACTGGTGAATGGTAAATAATGAATTTGAGGAAGATTCTATATTAGACAGAATATCTGATTATTTTATAGGGAAAATGATGGTTATTGGTAGCAGATCTTCAATTATATTATTATTATTATTATTATTATTATTATATTGTACTATTATTTGAGAAACCAAATCCACAGTTTATCGATGATAAGGGGAACCGAACTGATCCCGAAAGCTTTCCTTGTTGTTTTTAAATTTAAATATATGTACATTTACATAAATGTGGATTTGTTTCTCCATTTGAAGACTCGTGCTACTATAAGGATATTATTATTATTATTATTATTATTATTATTATTATTATTATTATTATTATTATTATTATTGTTAGTTAGTTATTATTATTTATTATTAGTTATTATTATTATTATTATTATTATTATTATTATATTATTATTTTAAGAAATTCACAATATCGTAAAAAACTGTTATGTAAAATAAAGCCGCAATTATACAGATGAATTGTATTAATAGAGAATAGTTGATTGTTTTATAGGGAAAGTTATGACTAATTATTTATTTGAAATCTTCTTCGTGATAAACTGTTATGCAATAAAAATCTACAATTTTATAAATGAATTGTATTAATATGCATATTTGTACAAATCATTTATATAGATTAGATTTTTTATACATAATAATAATAATGATAGTAATAATCATCATCATCATTATTATTAATCAGAGAAGCATATCTATAGAACATAGGCCAGTCTTACAGGTAGTAAGTAATTTATCCCTTATCTTGCCAGCACATTTACGCAACGTAGGTGTTGAAGAATTATGGTTGCAATATAAAAAAAAAAAGCTTCACTGTATGTTTTCCAATTTGGAATTGCATGAACGTTGTTTTGTGTTATTGTCTTTTTTTATTAGTGACTTTTATAAACTGATTAAATTTTGCTTATATTGCGTCGATGGATAATGTAATTATTTTTTCATATCAAGTACTTTTTCTGGCAGTTAGGATTAATTATTGGAGTTTTCCCCTAGTATGTAATACTAAGTTCAGTCTGTTTCCAATAATTTTTTTTATATCATGTACTTTTTCTGGCAGTTAGGACTAATTAGTGGGGGTTTCCTTACATTAGTGGGGGTTTTCATACAAAGTGAAAGGAACGTGAGTTGTAAATCTTATGGTAATCATGTTTACAGCAACAACAAAAATAATAAACGACAATGAAATGTGGCAAGTTCGTGCCATTCATATTTCTTTTATTAAATGACCTGAGTTGCAGAGAAACAGACATACTTAGAACCTTTGAGGAGTAGCTGGAATGAGTTAATAATTGCCTTAAACAAATCAGTGGGGCATAAAAATGTGTTTTTTACCATTTTTTTCAGAACTTCAGTTTGAAGGTTGTTACATCCAAGTAATAGTGTTATTTGTGAATTAGTCTTAAACGAGAATTACTTAAGAGAAAACAAGGCACTTAAAATATATGAATTTATGAATGCAGGTGTATATATATATATATATATATAATGTGTGTGTGTGTGTGTGTGTGTGTATGTGCATGTAAGTAGTACGTATGTATATATGTATGTATGTATAATTATTCCAATATGTAAACTGTCAGCAAAGGTTATCAAAATATTTGTATACGGTAGAATATAAAACCCCATTTCAAAAAGACGTAATATTTATTCAATAGAAAGACTACCTCAGCCTGCGCGATACTTCAGTGGTGGATTTCGTCCCAATCCATTAATTTGGATTAAGTTTCCATAAAGGAATAATGTCCCAGAGACACCAACAAACATGAACCAGTGTATATATATATATATATATATAGTATATATATATATATATATATATATATATCATATATATCTATATTTATTTATATATATATATTGAAATGTAATAGACACAATGCCTTCTTAACTTCTTGAATTCTTTGCTCTTTTTTCGATGACGCTTGTCACTACAAACCCTGAAGATCCAAGTTCAAAGAAATTTAAAAGAAGGCATTGTGATGTCCTGTCCTGGGAAACGAACCCATGTACAATAATCACAAAGAGGTCACGTTGCCGGCCTGACCTCTTTGTGATTATTGGACCTGGGTTCGTTTCCAGGACAGGACATCACAATTTCTTCTTTTAAATTTCTTTGACTGGATCTTCAGGGTTTGTAGTGACAAGCGTCCATCCAAAATAAGAGCAAAGAATCAAGAAGTTAAGAGGGCATTTGTGGGATACAGTTTCTTCTTATGTATCTGGTGAAAAAGTGAACAGTAAATTCTACATATATATATATATATATATATATATATATATATATATATATATACATACATATATATATATATATATATATAGTATATATATATATATATATATATATATATATAATGTGCGTGTGTGTGGGTGTGTACATAATTATTCAAATATGTAATCTTTTAGCTAAGGTCTTTCTGAATAGCTTTAATCTTATAAACATAATCTCCGTTTTATTAAACAGTTAAAAATCCATTTAGAAAAGACATAACCTTTATTCAATGAAAGAGACAACTAGTCTGCACGACACTGCAGTCCATTGCATATAACTAGGTTGGTTCGTGACACCGATTAACAAACAAAAATTGTTTATTTTCCGCATAAAACAAACAAACAAACATGGAGATTCTTCGAGTCTTCCTCGTGAATATTAAAATGCTGCGATCCTTCATGCAGGACATAAAAATACAGACGCGTAGCAAAAAATCACTTTAGTTTCGTGTTACATATTCATAACAACCAATGTAGTAGTTTTGCAAAAGCCACACTGATGGAGATGCTTCGATTTTTATGAGTGAGACCCATACCTCTCTAGGCTTAAAAATTTATATTTTCGTTAAAAAAACTAGAGGATATAATAATAATAATAATAATAATAATAATAATAATAATAATAATAATAATAATAATAATAATAATAATAATAATAATAATAATAATCCTTTATTTCAGCTCAGGGTCATATACATGGAATATACAAAATATAGACAGAAACATACACAATCTAGATACATGAGATAACATGACAAAGAATGAATAAACGGCAATATCCACACAATTGCTGAAGTAGTATAAAAGATAGTAATCATAATGCTGGTAATATCAGTAATAATACTGGAGAAAAAATACGTAGTTAGTTCACTGATTATATAACTTAAATTCCAGCTAGAGACCTTAGGTGGTTATAGTAGTCAGGTCCAGAGGGCTAAATACGAAAATTGAAAGTAGAAAAACTTCAACTTGATAATATTCACAGTAATTATGAAAATGTAAAATATCAGCAATAACAGTAACCGTATCTATATAATAATAATGTCAGATTCTGCAGATGAACACCTTGCCAATACAGAGATTAAGTCCTTTAGGGGACAAAGGCCTCATTTTCTCATCCCATTTTTCATTTTACATCTTCTTGCTTCACTACACTGCGAGCATCATGATACATAGTGTGTACGGGGCTTCAGGATGCTTTGTATGAGCGAGTTGCTGCTGTTTCTCACTCGGGTTATCAGACTGGACATTGTTCGCCTTACAATGATTTTTAAGTTGGCCAGGCGGTTTTCTATGAACATCTGTATGTATGAGAAAATTGTGGGGGGTGGGGGCGAGTTTCTTCTATTGCTACAAGAATTTAGAAAATAATCTTCAGGGGAAACACAATTGTGGAGAATATTTAAGCATTCAAAAAGACAACAACATTAACATAGATGTAAAAGTGGGGTATCCTATTAATTGCTAAAAGAGTTGAACAAAAATTCTGTTGGGAAAGAAGGAAATCTGTGGGGCAAATTTGATATGTATGTATTCATAAAACAACAACAAAAAATATTCACAAAGACAACAACATAAAATTAGACATAAAGGGGGGGGGTTGTCTTTCGTTGGTACCAGAACTGGAACAAAATAAATTCTGGATGGAAGAACTCCGAGGGGAAAAAAAAAAAAAAGAGAAATCAATGAGGTAGATCGAAGTCCTCCCTTCCTTGCAATCCATTTATGCCCTGGATATACCTGAATCCGACTGTCAATATCGTTCGGTTTTCTGTCAACTGACAACCTTACGATTCCCTGGTAGCTTTTGTTCTCGCTGCCGGTTTCATATCCTACACTTCAGTGTTTAAAGTAATCCTTGTCGCCTTTCATTTCGTACACCTTTTGAAAATTTTATTTGTTTGGCTTTTGGTACTTTTTTTCAAGTGCTTCCTTTATATTGGGTTTGCTGGTTATTTTAACTATTCATTTTTCATTATTTCATTCCGTGTCTTTTTTTTCAAGATATACATTTTGCTTTTCTTTTAGTACTTTTTAACATCACTTTTGTGAACGGGCACTGTTTTCATTTTTCCTTTCACTCTTCATTTGGCACTTTTTAAGTTATTTCTATCTATTTTCTTTATCTTCTTTTCATATCATTCCTTTCAGTTTCCATTTGGTGCATTGGCAAGTCGTTGCTTTTGCTTTAATATCGTCTTTTGTGTGTGTGTCTGTGTGTGTCTGTGTGTAGTGAATTCTGTCGCTTTTCGTTTATTTTTATTTATTCTGTAAGTGTAGTTTTCAATTCATTTCCTTTTTTTTACAATAAGTCTTTATGTACTGCATTTGGAACTGGTTTTTGAAAATATCTGTTGCCTCTGGATCATTATTCTTATATAAAGAGTTGTCCTAATTAATAGATTAAGGTTGAATGAAAAATGCAAATCCAGTGCGCTTGGATTCAAAAGAAATTAAACGGACTTAGATGCGCTATTATGCTTAAAAAAATAAATAAATAAAAAAGAGCATCCTAATTGTTAATGATTATCAATTTATAGAATTTTTTAAATGGCCCAGTTTGAAAACTAAAAGTGAAAATTTAATTTTTTTTATGGGATTTGAGGGATTTTTTTTTTTTTTCCAGATAGTATTTTTGAAGATAAACTCATTCCCTGGCTTGGTTATTATCTCAAAGCTTACACAGACAATAATGTAATTCTTTCAAATCATATAAAATTTCAGCCAATAAAGAATGGCTTACATTTCTATCAAAGCACAATCAAAACCCTAGGTCCTTTGCTCTACCTGACTGAGTAAACCCTAGGTCCCCCTTACCCTTAGCCAAAAGGGGATATATCCTAAGTAACCAAGTCGCGTCTTTTAATAAAATTACAACAAAAACTCGTCGCCCTACTAGATAATCGGGATGCAAATTCCCAGGATGTATACTAGTATGCACAAGCCCCGTTTTTTTTTTTCTTCATGCCCCTAGGTTAGGTTAGTTTAGTGTGAAGTGGGGTGACTGACTAATTTGGGTGTGGGAAACATAATGAGATTATTTTCGGGGAGATTCTATTGTTAGATTCTGAAATATGGCGCCCCTCTTTTTCAGGGAAGGTACGGTACTCGGTTACAGTTCGGGAAAATGCAATCGGGATGGGTTAGAAGCAGTGTTGCCAACCGCAGGGTAATTGCCTACACGTAGGGTAAAATATTTTAGACCTTAGGGCAATATTTTTAAGTGTAGGGTAATTGTAACAATGCCTGTATTGATCAACATCTTTATTAGTATTATTTCTTATTATCACAACCTCAGAATGTTGGGTAATTTCCAGTTATGTAGGGTAATTACTTGTCTTCTGTAGGGTGCATAGGGTTAGAGGGGTTGGCATCACTGATTAGGAGTTTTGTCGCTCTGACCCTCCGCACACGTTTGCTAAAAGAAGACACATACCTAATCTTCCTCATCCTAAACTTATTTGCTTTAACCTAAACTAGGACTCAGTTATATTGCAGATTTCAGTGCCGCACAGATCGAGCAACTCCCCATTCTATAGACCTGCTCTTATCTCTTTTCAGTTGACTTTATTTTATTACCATTTCGAAGGTTGTTGATCCACAAAGTGACTACTCGAATAGGTAGGCCTAGTGAGCTTCATATTGGCTGTAGCTTATGATTTTACCTGGTTGCCTTGCCATTAAGCCTTCCTTTACGGAAATGTTGAAATAAGGACGGAATGATTACATTTTCAATAATATTCTACAGTAATTGTTAATGTACTCGCTATGTAACTAACCTGACAAACACTGCAGCCCTAAGCCTGCCGTGGTGAGTTGGCCTATGTGATCTTAAGTCCATACAAAGAAACGAGAGGTATTCTTGACATTTAAACGTCGTTTGTGTACTTGAAAAATTATAAAGATATTTAATTAAATTTCCAATGGAATAGTTATATTTTTTCTATATTTTATATCACATGAAAATGTATCAAGCGACATTGATAACATATGTAGGTTCCTGTTGGGCCGCTGTAAAAAACAACGCAGAAAATCCTTTCCAAGTTTCATGTTGCTCTCAGTAATTACTTTTAAAAGGATAAAATTGTAGTACAGAATAGATCAAAGTTACCAGTGTATTAACAGAGGATAAAAATAAAGAAAAATTCAAAATTAAAATTCCATCACAAGCATCAGTATTAAAAGTCCACTAACAAAAGAAGTGATCCGGGGCTAAAATTACTTCGAACGAAGCTCCTTTTTTCTATTAAGCTCTATGAAAGTGCTTTAATAACCTCCTGCTTTTGGGAGTGAAGCAAAATGATGAACTTCCAGAGGAGGAAATTGCGCAAGATGATCAACTCTAAACCACTGACCAAAGCCTCGGTAAGCTGCTTTTGTTTGGATATTGGAAGACCAGGATGCAACAATGCCGGGCTTATTTTGAGTCTCT
>NC_087206.1:22830357-22840357 GCF_015104395.2 Macrobrachium nipponense
GTTTAACCAGACCACTGAGCTGATGAACAGCTCTCCTAGGGCTGGCCCGAAGGGTTAGATTTTCATTTACGTGGCAAGGAACCAACTGCTTACTTAGCAACGGGACTTACAGCTTATTGTGGGATCCGAGCCACATTATATCGCAAAATGAATTTCTAATCACCAGAAATAAATTCCTCTGGATCCGCATTGGCGGCAGCAGGGGGCGAACTCTGGCTACCAGATTGATAGGCGAGTACGCAACCCACTCGTCCACTGAGGAACTTGGTTGGAGAACAAGTTCCAGTCAGGAACATGAAGTGTTGAGGTTTACTGAATTTTAAAATGTTTTTATATCTTGATTAGTGATGTATCGGGTTTATTTATTTTTGTTTAGTAATTGAAGGGGATGTCCGGAAAAGTAATTGAGTATAATGAAGGCTGAAATTAACTGCATCATTCCTGAATGTCTTGTCAAGAAGAATGGACCTTGTCTTTGGCAAGTAAAATTCAGAGTATCATAGCAATAAAAAAAAATCTGCATATTTTAAATTCGATGAAAAACTAAAGAAGATTATGTAAGATGCTGACAAGAACAGTGTCCCTCTATATCCATGCATGTTTATCATGGTTATAAGCCATATATGCAAGTCAGCTTTTAAATGAGAATAAACATTCAATATAGCGAAGTAATGTAAATTGTGAATAGGCCTATATGCGTCAATCCATGATTACACATCACGCATGTATATCAGTTTTAAAATTAGAACAAAAAATATTCAAAATAGTAATGGAACAAACTCATATAATAGTAGACTATGTTTATTTATTGTTAACATACTTTATTAGTGAATAACAGCCTCTCCTTCACCGTACGCCTTTTTTAGCCGTTCATTTCTTGTTGCTGTCAACATGGTTGCAACTAAGAACTGGGTAAAAAAAAAAAAAAACTGTAAAGGAAAACTATTGCGCCGGCTTTATGTGTCCGTCCGTATGTCCGCACTTTACGCTGTCCGTCCTCAAATCTAAAAAAGCTATCGAGGCTAGGGAGCTACAAATTGATATTTCAATCATCCACCTTCTAATCATCAAGCATACCAAATTGCAACCCTCTAGCCTCAGCAGTTGTTATTTTATTTAAGGTGAAAGTTAGCCTTGTACCGTGCATCAGGCAGTACCTTCCGGATTCATGGGACGCACCCTCACTCTATCCGATCTGGTGAGTGACTGAAGAGCTAACGATCAAAACTCATGGTTTTATACAGCATTATACATTTTACAATAAACTCGATTGCGCCGAAGAAACTTCGACGTATTTTTACTTGTTATTAGGTGATTATGCTAGTGGCTTCAGTCTTGTTTTTTTGAAGTTACCCCTTATGCAAGGGATATTATTATTATTATTATTATTATTATTATTATTATTATTATTATTATTATTATTATATTATTGTTTCGGAAACGACTCTCTCTCTCTCTTACGGGATGCTCTATGAGCAAGAGCCCGTGCTGGCATAAGGTCAGCTAAATCTAAAACAGCAACCCTCTCTCAAGCAAACTTCAGCGAGCAGTATGGCCGTCTGGATGCTATTGAGTTGGTATTGTAGTTTCTCAATCCTTCGAGTGAGGTTCTTTGTAGTAGCAGGTAAAACATGCAGCAGCATTCCAGAGTTTATTTTCCTTGACGTTTCGGTAGAGCTTTATACCATCATATTCAATATCAAATTAATGGTAAACGCCCTGTCGAAATCCTGCAACTCATATTATCTCCTGTTCATCTCCACTCACCTCCAGCGAAGTGGGTCTAGGTCTTCCAACTCTCCTGATGACCACAAAAACCCAAGTGACAATACCACGTACCATTTTCCCCTGGGTAGTGTGAAGGGCTTGTCCGAGTCTTCTCCATACTCCTTTCATCATTTTCTCGGTTACTTCAAAAGCTTAATTTCCCTTATGGTGTTATTCCTCCCATTCGGTCCACTTGAATCCCCGGGAGCTGCTCATGGAAGATGAACCTGCAGCAATTAATAAAAAGCGCACATGCATCTCTAGAGATATATAGAGACTGGTCCATTATGTAAATAGCACTAATTGTTATGATAACTTTCATTCATAAATTGTCGAACATATTATCTCTCTGTCCCGAGCATATATGACTACGAGACTGTGATGTCAACAATTAGAATGCTTTCAGCTATGGAATGCCATCCTTCCACGAAGTCTTCCCTGCGTTTTCTGAAAGATAGAAATGGCATTCAACTATGGCAGTGTTCTTGGATTACTAAAAAGATTTATAGATTTCAACTGTAGTTGTTTCTTGAATTACTAAAAAGATCTCTAGGTTTCAACGGTAGTAGTGTTTCAACTGGACTTGTATTCTCGAATTGTTAAAAATATCTACAGATTTCAACTATAGTTGTGTTCCTGAATTACTAAAACGATCTATAGATTTCAACTGTAGTTGTGTCTTGAATTACTGTAAATTTCTATAGATTTCAACTGTAGTTGTTTTCTTGAGTTACTAAAAATATCTATAGATTTCAACGTAGTTGTGGTCTTGAATTACTAAAAAGGTCTATAGATTTCAAATGTAGTTGTGTCTTGAATTACTGAAAATATCTACAAATTTCAACTGTATTTTTGTCTTGAATTACTGGGAATATCTATAGATTTCAACTATAGTTCTGTTCTTGAGTTACTAAAAAATTTATAGATTACAACTGTACTTGTGTTCTGGAATTACTAAAAATATCTATAGATTTTAATTGTAGTTGTGTTCTTGAATTACTAAAAAGATCTATGGTACCATGCGTATATCTGTGCACAATTATTACTAAAATTCACAAGACACTATAAAGGCATATATCCCGCCCCCCTTCCCCCGGCCAAGGACGGGCTTTGCGATCGTAATACCGCCACCATTCTCGCCTAAATCTTAGTTAGAGAGAGTAAAAGAACAGAAGGCTCATCCCGCCGTTTTACAGTAACGCACGTACACCTGCGTCGCGATTCTTTGTCTACCCTTGATTGCGTCAAATTAAGACTGTGATCAGATCAAGTTGTCTCACGGCGGTTTCCTCGTTTGTAAATTCAGGCACACTCGTCGTAAAGCACCATCAATTACAGTCCCTGGAGATCCCTGGAGAGGGCAGTACCGAGCAGTGAGCAATAATGAATAACGCTTACCGAGGAGCAGTATTCTAACAGCTTTGTTTAGTTTGGAAGTATGTTCAGCGTGTGGACGTACATTTTGCTTAGATTTTTCGAGTAAGGAAAATCCTCCGTGGAAAACCAAGAGTTAGTTTGAATTAATTTTGAAAAAAAACTCCACAGATTGTTAGTTGCTTCCAAAGGAATTTATATTTTCTCTCGACACCTTAATTAAATGCACAAATTGAATCACGCTGTCACATAACAAATGATTTATACTTACGTGTGTGTGTGTGTGCGTGGATTTATGTTTGCATATATGCATACATTTTGCGCGCACACACACACACACACACACACACACACACACACACACACACACACATATATATATATAATATATATATATATATATATATATATAATATATAATATATATATATGTGTGTGTGTGTGTGTGTGTGTGCATGTATGTAAATGAATAAAAATTGAATTACATGAAACACGAACTAGCCGTATGGTTGGACTAGCATTGTTAAGATGAAACAAAACAAGGCCTAGTTCATGGAAAGTATAGCAAGTTGCATGCAATGCACCGTGTTATCAAGTATCGTTGCCCAGTCCACAAAACAGGCAGTACATTTCGCGAAATTAGCATTCTAATTCCCGAAATTGGCAAAACAGCTGTTGCTAGCGAACACAGCCAATTAATGAATTCCATTTTTTAAAATGCAACACATCACAGGACTAAATAAATTTCGTGCTTCCCAGTGCTTTCATCTAGTTTTAAAACAGACTTACTGGGAACAAGGAGCGTCATTGCAAATCGGTGCAATCAAAGCACTTTAAAGTTGTGCAAGTTTCATCGTTTCGTTGCAATTATAGCGCGATCAAACAAAGCTTGAATTAAAAGAAAAAATATTATGTTCCCGCAGCTGTCAGGATTAATTAAATTGTATTTTAGAACGTTTGTCAAAATTATTTATTTAATCTTTTAGTTCTGCAATTGTTAAAATACCATGAAATGTTATACAAGCCTAAAAGCACCGATTATATTTCTATAACAATTATGAAGAAAGTTGTGTTTCATTTTTTTTAAGTACTACAATTGTGGTATGGTGTTTTTCTTCGCTACTACTATGAGATTCAGGGCCTCTGTAACACGGTTTTTTCGCAATAACTTTTTATCTATGCATTTCATAAATACAACGCTTATTCAGAATACATATTATATCAACACATAAATTTTGAGTGTATTCTTCACTACGTAGGTTGAATAAATTTGGTACTTGTAATGTAAAAGTGACCTTTTTTGAAGACGGGCCAACTTACTCAGAGGAAAAAAGGGGTTTCGAACGCACTCGTTACGTAACTTATGACAGCATTTCTTCCCTCTTTCTCGATGGATGATTGGCTATACGTAACGAAGCTAAAACCTCTGCAACAATGACATAAATTTCAAATTTATCAACGCAAAGCAGTACACCTTTATGAACTCTGGAACCTCTCCACTGATAATTGTCATAATGAACAAACCAACAAAATATGTCAATAATACAAAAAACACTTCGATTATTAGTCTAACTCCAAAATAAGTTTCCAAAAGAAAAAATTACTGTCTACTTTATAGGTCACAATCAGATTGATAAGATGTAAGGGAATAGTTAGTAATTATCAAAACATAGTAGACAAGCTTGATTTGATAACTGCTATATCCAATGTCAAGCAATTTTTTTATGTTTTATTGGCTATCTACCTATTTACTGAAAAAAAATAGCCGGTACCGTATATTGGCTAAACCTTCACCAATAATTATCGTCAGAATGATGACTTCATGAGGCTCACCCACTTTCGCCTCGTTATAATTCAGGATAACACTGAAGCTACCATGGCATTGTTGGATTAGAAAATTTAACTTTTTGGCTATAAAAACTAATTTCGAGTAGATGTAAGAAGTGCTAAATGATCCTCAGGATCCCAGCAGTTGGCCTAAACGTTTAATTCATGTATATTACTGCTATACTGTTGCGGCACTACTGCTACAGTAGTATTACTACGCTAGCACTGATACCCCACAAACATCTATGTATCGTTCCGCTATTCATAAAGTCTTTGGGTTTCAGAGCCAATGGAATTTCTGTCAGGTGGATGGGCGGGGCAACATTTAGTCAAGAGGTGTTTGTTTACCTTGCTTACGTAATGAATGTTTTACGACTCTTGGCTCGTAATCATTGGCCATGGCGTCGGCTAGATCATTTTTACTCTATAAAAATTAAAACTATCGGGTTTAGGTTATTGATAATGCTGACAAAATTTGTGTGTGGTTGTAAAATATACATATGTCAACTTTCAGCTACATCCGATGCTTTGACAAGGAGCAAAGTCCAAAAAACCGTGTTACAGAGACCCTGAATCTCATAGTAGTGGTGTGAACCATTTTGCCAGAACTATTATCAAATAATACATTTTGTTAAGAGTGGTAGGCTACGATATTTTATATTACGTTCCCGATGATATATTTGTTTTCCAGTTACTATGAAATGGACGATTTTAATTATCTATATTTGGGGATACAAAGGTAGCTAATATATAATACTTGTCACCAATATAAACAAGTAAAATTCGCCGGAGTTTCTTCCGCACAATCGACTTTTCTTTACAGCTATAAAGCTTTGTGAAACTCTCAGTCACGGCCTATGAAACTGTCAGTCGCGGCCCATGAAACTTTCCGCCACAACCCAGTGGTGGCCTGTGCTGTTGGCACCTATCGCGGTGCGAGACGCACGACCATAGCTAACTTTACCGTTAACTAAACTAAAAACTACTAATGCTAAAGGACTGCAATTTGGTATGTTTGATGACTGGAGGGTGGATGATCAACATAACAACTTGCAGCCCTCTAGCCTCAGTAGTTTACCAGATTTGAGGGCGGACACATGAAGTGCGGACGGACATACAAATAACTATCTCGATAGTTTTCTTCTACAGAAAACTAAAAACTTTTCTAAGATAACAGCGAAAGTCATGAATAAAATTTTCAGCATTTATCTTTTCCCATCTACCTGGCGTTACTGAGTTTAAAGAGTAACAGGAGCGTACCTGGATTCCCATTGGATAGAATATTTGACACTGTTCGTGAGAAAAAGTGTGATTGTTTTACCACAGTTTACTGAGCACGTGCCAAACTCGTCTGCAGGGAACAGAATTGAATTCCTTGTTAGGAAGGGCCTAGTGTTTGCTCATTTCTGCACGTAGCCTTTCACTCATTATTAACTATTTAAACATAATAATGGTAGACGAGAAACTAGGAAAGATACTTTCATTAATGCGATTCCAAGTTGATATGAAATTTTTGTATGTTTCTGTGATATGCTACACATTTTATTGATATTTTTTCATAAACCTCACAGTTAGAGGAGAAAGTAAATAAAAAGGGGAATATTACTGTTGCACTTGTCACATATTGATTGCTGGGTCTCCTTTTTATCGTGAAGCGAAATCATTCATATTTGCTAAAATGGTACTTGATTGGGAGAAAGGTTATTTTCTTTTTGTATTGAAAAAAAAAATGATACAGTAATGACAGCAAAAAAGTATACTTTGGCTTACTAAGCTCTACATTAATTTAATCTTTAATGACTATCCCGATTCGCCTCCATCTACAATCCATAAAGCATAATGACATAATTGTTAACTTCGTCAGTCTTATATAAACTACCATAGGGCTAAACGTTATTATACATGAGGTATAATGTTTTAAACTCATGATCGTACTGGACCTAAAAGGAATGCTGAGTGCCAATCCTTTTTCTTTTATAAAAAATCAGTTGCAATCATTCCTCTGCCTGAACCATTCGTCTCAATATTAAGTGCATCGTATTATACCAGTTTCTTATAAATTTCTCCCGACCTACTCAGTCATTCCATATTTAGGTGAAACGGTCTGTAAGTTCTTTGTGTTCCGTTTTCTTAAATACTGGTTGTCAGACATACATAAAACGTTAATTCATTTTATGGTTCCCGCAATATTCTTATAATTTGAATGTCACCAGTTTGAGCTGTCATCTTGTATTGCTTTCGATGTCTGATAAATTCAGCTATTCCATCATGCCAAAATTTCCACTTGAGTACATTACATTACCTGAGGTTTAAGTTGGTCAAGGCCTTTCCTTCTGACTCAAGACTCAAAGGCAATGATTCAAAAGGAACAGAAAAACCTGACAGCTCATCAACAGGGCTCCGGGGTGATAGATGGGAAATGGTCATAATTATACTGGTAAAGTATAATTATGAATTATAATATAATAAACTGTAATATATCATTGTAATCTAGTTTTCACTGATCAACTATAGACAGGACAGATGGCTTCCTGTGGAGGTCTTAGAGTCTTAGAAGACTATAACGAGCAAAAGTAACCCGATTAATTTTTGAAAAAATTTCTGAAATGAAATTAGTGCCATCAGTAGTAGCCCATGGAGGCTTAACATGAATACCACCATTCATTTATGTCGTTAAACAAACGTTGTACATAAACATATTAACTAATATCCAACATGTCATCTAATGTTCGCATTTTGTACGCTATATTTTGTGTACTTTTTTTCTTGAAACTTAAGGCTTCCATTATCTTGTCCTGGTAACCTACTGTTGACTGGAAGATTTCCAGGGCGCGATAAAAAAAATCAAACTGGTAGGTCATTTTACAGTAGATAAGGAAAAGGCTCAAGAAGGGCCAGTTCACTCAAGAACAAATGAACGTCGTGTGAGCATATCCCAATGACTAAAAGTCGTGGCTAGCATGGCCGGGGGAACAGAAAAAGAACAGACGAAACCGGTCGCGAGAGAACAGATCTCGACCTTCCACTTCTCAAGTTGCCTTTCACGGGCGATCCGAAGAAGCGATCTGCGTCGTGACTCGGCTCCTGGGTTTAAGATTATCTGGGTTCGAGATTATCACACCCATCATGCGGTCTACCAGTAATGCGCCAAACTCGACTAATGGCCGCAAAGGCACGCGAACGCCGCCCCGCTCGACGTTGGGCCAGCTGATGTTGTGCTTGTTCTCGCAAGCACACGTGACTTCCCGTTTTCATGGCCTGTCAGACCTTGGGACGTCGATGACCACCAGCCAGCACTCGGGGGAGGACCGGGAGAGAGGGAGGAGTGCCGTCAGGTTTCTCTCTTAAAGGGTAAAGGCTGGGATGGATTTAAGTTTCACCGATGGTTGATATTTCTGAATACTGACAATTTTAGTAGGACACTGGTATTTTTAAAAGGTGGTTTGATGGTGCAGGCAATTACGTTATGTTTAATCGCTGGTAATCTATGGCTTTTTGACTTAATACCTGAATAGTTACGTAAGTATTTAACTATTTGGTATGCAGGGCATGTGTGACTGGACATCCAGATGTGTGTCTTCTCTTCTTCTTTCCCACCGTTATCCCTACATTAAGGGGTCGGTTGCCTGATGCTCCTTCTCCACTACCTTCTATCAAAGGCATCATCCTCCACAAAACCTCTTCTCTCCATTTATTCCTTCACTTTATCTCGCCATCTAATTCTCTGTCTCCCTCTTGATCTTCCTCCTCGTCATCCATCCTCAACATATGCCCATGCCATTTCAATCGTGACACTTTTATCACCTCTGTAATCTTTACTAAGCCTGCCCTTCTTCTTGTTTCATCAATTTCCAATCTCTTAAGCAACGATATTCCCATAATCCACCTCAGCATTCTCATCTCTGTTCTCTCAAGCTTTACTGCCTCTTTTCTTCTTAGAGCCCATGTTTCTGTTCCATACATTAACATTGGTCTTATCATTGTTATGTATCTTGACTTTTAGCTTGATTGGCATTTTCTTATCACATAACATTCCATTTACCTCTCTCCACTTCCCCCATGCAGCTTTTATCCTACTGTCAACTTCAGCCTCACATCCTCCCTCTTGGTTGAAAGTAGATCCTAAGTATTTAAACTTTTCTGCCTGTTTTATAATCAAGCCTCTTCTTTCTTGTATTACTATTCTGTCTCTATCTTTCCTACTGCTCAGAAAAACCTCTGTTTTATTTACAGTTACCTTTAAGCCACCACTCTCTAAAGATTCCAGCCACCCTCCAACCCAATTTTAAAAAGATTTTTATCCTTACAGTTGATACTGAAAAAATATAATTGGTTCGTGTTTAATAAAGATACATATTTGATATAATGAATTACGAGTAATTAACCTATTGATTTTTTTTAGTAGAGCTTAAACAGGATTTGGATACTTTTACGAAATCACTTTTTTACTGTTAACCTAGATGAATATATTTATAACAAAGACACGTATTATCCCATCTCTTGATAAGTAAAGTATATTTACACAATGAACTTGGTCTCTAGTGACCTTAACTTTCTTGAATGTGAGTTTTCTTAATGACAGGTATAATGTAACACAAAATTTCTGCAGTTTGATAATATATAAAGCCTAGAAGTTGAAACATAGATTTGATTAGCTCAATAATAAGCAAAAGATAACAATAACTACATATATCAAATATGAAATTAACAAATATCAAATATGAAATTAATATTAGTAACACATGAATCTAAATATTAAAATGGTAAAATAGGATGCAAATCCTGTGAATTTAACTAATAAAAGGATATGCGAAACATAAATCTAATCAGTCAAGCAACATACGAAAATTATAATTTACCGGTAAATTATTTTGTTATTTAGAAAAGATCCTCTCATGAGCATGTTTCAATTGAAGTGCTGGCTGCATCAGCAGACGCAATTTGATTTACGATAAAGTTTTGTTTTTCTCGTAATTCCTTTGTCTTTATTACCCAATATTCTTTGCCACGAAATGAGTACTGGGCAAATAGT
>NC_087206.1:22845357-22852857 GCF_015104395.2 Macrobrachium nipponense
AGTCTTTCCAGTTTCTGCTATAAAAAGGGCATTTTGGCTGTATGAATCACATGCGTGTTTCGGTAAACCAGTGGTCAAAGTGACCCATAAAATTCTAAAGTTGTGTGTTATATATATAATTATAATTCTATATTATTATATATATAATAATATTATAAATTTTAAAATATTATATATATATATAATATATATGTTTGTGCGTTTGTGCTTATGTAGGGGTGGTTATGTAATATGTGATACACACACACGCGCACACACACACACATATATAATATATATATATATATATATATATATATATATATATATATATGTGTGTGTGTGTGTGTGTGTGTGTATGTATGTATATATGTATGTATGTATGTATGTATGTATATACAGAGAGAGAGAGAGAATAGCCTGCCTTCTGCCTATATTGTGAATGGCTTATTTTTGTAGCATTTTTTTATCAACTGTAAGTTTGTTGAACTCTTGCAAGTAAATACGTACACTACGGTTCACATTTATACTTACCTTAGTCTTTCATTCATAAATTTAAAATGTTTGTAAATCTTGTCCCCGGAAAAAAATAAAATACCGAAAAGGGTATTTCTGCTGTTAAAATAAATGTAGAGATCTCTTCCTTACAAATTCCTGAAATACTACAATACTAAATGCACTTATTTTTCTTTTAGCTTCTCAAAGGTACAGATTTCCACCTTCCACATTAATTCCTTCATGAGAATCGAAATTCCTATTCCGCTCTGTGATTTTGCTCCAATTCAATTTTGCCCTCCGTTTCACATATTCTCGAAAATTTAATTTAGTGTATTTTTTTCATCTGCTTCCTCTCCATTAATGCGCGGTAATTTCTCCCTTTGAATTCGTCCTCCTGCATTAGTACCAAAGTCACCCAGTAAATCATCCTCCCAGTAATACTGTTTTTCATCTCGCGATATATCATTACTCACCTCATTTCCAACGCTGATTTCCATACTATTCCTAATAGCAGTTGTTCTCAACCAGGTTGGAATTCTATCCCGGGGTGGGGGGGTGTTGATGTCAGGGTTTCAGGGGGGTTGATTTCAGGGAGGTAATTGTAACCGCAGATTGGCAGGTTCAAACTGGCCCCAGGATCACGCAAAACATAATGTACATCGGTCCGCACTACTGAGAGGTCATGCTGGGCTTTCCCTCCGCTAGCTTGTCTGTTTGTCAGTGTTTTGTTGGATATTAATTGAAATGCAACTTTTGAGGCAGATAATTTTGGAAAAGGGGGTGCCAGTGAAATTCTGACATATGCTGAGAGGGTGCATGGGCCAAAAAAGGTTGAGAACCATTGCCTTATTGCAATGATTGCAAACCTTATTCCTATTTCCTATTTCCCTTTGGCTTCACGCACTCCTCGTTCACTGCTATGGTATCTTCACTTATTTACCTTTAATTACTGTATACTTTCCCCTAGTTCGTTATCACTGTGTCGAACAGTTATTGATCTGTCGTTTCTTTTCTATAAAAATATATTGCTTCATATTTCCTACTCCGTAAACTTTATTTAAGTGATCTTTCGAGCATTATCTTGTAGATCACATGCTGTTATATTCCGTGGCTAAACAAGTGAAAAATGTGCTGAAGTTTCTTCGACACAATCGAGTTCTCTGTACAGCGTATAATGATATATGAAACTCTCAGCAACGGCCCATGAAACTCCCAGCCGGTAGTGGTGATCTTTGTTGTTGCGCTGCCAGACGCCTGATCATGGCTAACTTTAACCTTTATGATAAAATAAGAGCTACTGAAGGTAGCGGCTGCAATTTGGGATGTTTGACGATTGCAGGGTGGATGATCAGCATGCCAATTTACAGCCTTCCAGCCTCAGTGATTTTCAAAATCTGAGGATGGACAGAAAAAGTGCTGACGGAGGTTTTCTTTTACAGAAAACTAAAAGGTTCTGTGCAAGTTTAACATTTTCCATTTTTAGTAAACTACCTTAGGGTACGCTTAATGTGCAAGTTTGATTTTAGGTATATTATACTTGGCTAAGCTCACTATACCTTCCTCAATTTCAGTAGATTCCATTGAATCATATTTTAGTCTAAGTTAGTCTCTGATTAATTATAACTTATGTTTAGTAGGCGAAATGCAAATAATCGCACCTAAAACCAGGTTTATCAAACTTATGGCTAATCAAGTAATTCACTAGTTTCTTATAATTAACAACCACACAATTTCACACAAAATGCTGGCTTAAACAACAGCAGTTACTGACAAAAACCTAATCAAGAAATAGCTGTCTGCCAATCTTCACAAAACTACTGAAAATCGTCTCACCGTTTTCCTGAATTTTCCTCATCTACTAGTTTCTGCCTGTCTCCTTCTCTGCCCTTCCTGCTTGCTTCTGAATTCTCACTCTAGTCGTTACCGCCACTGGCTGAATAAAAGGTCAATACTTAAAGCTATGAGGATTGGACATAAACCAATCAGTCTGCCTCGTCATGCATTCATTGAGAAGTAAGTTTAACCTGGACAGGTATCGCTATTTAGGTGCCCCTTGAAAGGTTTGTGGGGTCGAGCTCGACCCAAGCACCCAGAAAAATGTGTGAAAATTCAAAAACTGTAGCTATGCTGTACATTTTAATTTCTAAAATAAATTTCACCATTGACGAACACTACTGAGAAGATAAATCATACCCATCTACAAATTAAAGTATAGAATAAAGCAATTTACGAAAATATTTACAAAAAATACAAAACACGCTATATACACACAAGCATTGAGAAATCCTTCCTAAAACTATTATTTACAATATGTGATTGCCAGAAAAGATGTCGGACCCATAGAGGTCAAAATCTGAAACAAGAAAAAAAGGGTGAGTTTATTGGCCAAAAAAAAAAAAAAGCTAAAATATCACAAATTTTTTTTGGTACCTAAATGAAATAGGAAGTGGCTGATTTTTTTTTATAGAATAAACTCATATTATCCTAGAACAGAATTATGTAAAAGATCTGCACTCAAATTAAATATTTATTACAAATATATTTAAAAGATAAGTATAGAATAAAGCAATTTACGAAAATATTTACGAAAAATACAAAACACACTATATACACACAAGCATTGAGGAAATCCTTCCTAAAACTATTATTTACAATATGTGATTGCCAGAAAAGGTGTCGGACCCATAGAGGTCAAAATCTGAAACAAGAAAAAAAGGGTGAGTTTATTGGCCAAAAAAAAAAAGCTAAAATATCACAAATTTTTTTTGGTACCTAAATGAAATAGGAAGTGGCTAATTTTTTTTTATAGAATAAACGCATATTATCCTAGAATAGAATTATGTAAAAAGATCTGCACTAAGATGTAATTTAGTATTATATCAGAAATGTTATTCTCTCTCTCTCTCTCTCTCTCTCTCTCTCTCTCTCTCTTCCCAAAAGAATAATTTACGAAAATAATTACAAAAAAATACAAAATACGCTATATACACACAAAAATTGAGGGAATCCTTCCTAAAACTACTATTTATAATATGTGACTGCCATAAAAGGTGTCGGACCCATAGAGGTCAAAATAAAAAAAAGGGTATTTTTTTGGGGCCACAAAAATTGTCAAAATTTCACGAGTTATTTTGGTACCTAAATGAAATAGGAAAAGGCTAATTTTTCTTATAGAATAAACTCATATTATCCTAGAATGGAATTATGTAAAAAGATCTGCACTAAGATGTAATTTACTCTCATATCAGAAATGTTATTCTCTCTCTCTCTCTCTCTCTCTCTCTCTCTCTCTCATCTCTCTCTCTCTACAGTGTGTCATGATTTATTGACATAAGCTCATGTAATCTATCACCAGAAAAGGCAGAGGCCCACCCCCACTCTCTCCCTCTCTCCCCCACTTGTGTCTAATCATCTCAAGGTCATCCCCCTTGCGTCCAACTTTTG
This sequence comes from Macrobrachium nipponense, assembly GCF_015104395.2. NCBI lineage: Eukaryota > Metazoa > Arthropoda > Malacostraca > Decapoda > Palaemonidae > Macrobrachium > Macrobrachium nipponense. The sequence goes on from NC_087206.1 coordinate 22,849,279, forward strand.
TTACACAATCTTGGCTTCTTGCCATATGGAATTGTCAGCAACCTCTAAATTATCATGAAAATCACTTTATAATTCCATTAGAAGTAACTTGATGACATCCATCCCCAGAGAATACTGCCTGCTGGCCATCTTTGATGAAAATACAAAAAAAAAAAAATGCAAAAACTGAGAAATTGGCATTCGAAAGAAATTGGAATAAATGGCAATATAAGTCTTCTCAGCCACAACCAATGGCATGCATAATGTACAGTAAGTTCCAAACTGAGGCGACAAATTTCAGAGAATTTCGTTCAAAATTCACTAACTGGCAACTACAACTCGTAGCTGAAAAAAAACAAAATTTTCAACAGTGAAAGCTCTATCAAACAAAATAAAGCTAACATATGATTCACAAATATCAAATCTATGATATTTATAACAACCATAAGAAAAAATTACGGTAATATTAATTATTTTTAAAGTATAGCATTACTTCAAACTATAGAAACGAAACAATTTGAAATTCTCGTTCAACACAGGATTACCAACATTACCAATGTATATTTCGAGCAATGTGGAAACAAATATTTAATATTATAGTGTATTATCAATTATTTTAGCGAAGATGCATAAAACCATGCAAGTATCAATAGAATGTGAAGGGAAAATCTCCGCGACATTAAACATAATCAACCATGAATGCACCTAGATTCAATGGAGAAGTTGGGGGTGGTTGGTAATTCTGATTCTAGCTTCTAGGACGGAGCATAAAACACCATCTTCGAGAAAGGCTCTAACCTCTGCTGCTACCTTTAGGTGACTAGGCCTAGTTCAGGGCATTGCAAGGCTTACAATGCAGGGCCACTGTCTGTTATTTAGGCAAAGATAGAACCTTCAGGACCGACACCAGGACTGTCCTTGCACCTGGGAAACAGACTCGCTATATAAAAAATAAGAAAGTCGGTCGCAAGCAACCAGAACACCCGTAAAATCACCATCTGGTTAAGTAGGGAGACGACAGACCCCAACCACCCCTTCCCCCCTCTACCTCTACCACAATACTAACTCCACCTTTTTTTACTTCAACCTATTACCTCAAATCTTCGAATCATATCCCAACCGTGAAATTTAAGACTGAATTTGCGTAAGTGGGCGTATCATAAGGGAGTGATATCACCCAAATTCATATTTCCACTGACAACCAGTAATCAGTTCGATCAAGTCAGTATAATTGCATAACAGAAATTTATGAGTTTTTGGGGATATATATATATATATATATATATATATATATATATATATATATATATATATATATATATATATATATATATATATATAAAGAAGCACCCGAACATGACCAATAGGCCTAGTGCTCGATTCCTAAAACAGACCTCTGGTATTCCTGATAGATAAAACGTCCTGAGAGAGAGAGAGAGAGAGAGAGAGAGAGAGAGAGAGAGAGCATAACAGGGGATACTCGAATTAAAATAATGCTCGCCAAGCATATTCACACTCCGGATCGTATGGACAAGAATAGTCTCACTTATGCACTGGCAAAAAAAAAAAAAAAAAAAAAAAAAAAGTGGAAACCTTCCGCATGCAAAATTTGCACAATCGAGAAATTCCATGAAATTATTAACTAACAAGCTGGAAAATATATTTCATTGATTCTTGAAATAGGCCTAACCATGTAACCAACGCTAAACGTGCACATAATTGGATTTCGTTTTTTTTTTTTTTTTTACACCAACTTGTTTTATATATATTTCATTTAATCAGATGCTAAACTTCTCTGTGCTTTATCAAAAGAAATCATAATAACTTTCGATATAACGCTATAAAAGAAGAAAGTTAATTTACAAATATTAGGCCAATGTTTTTGCACACGGTTCCTGCTGCCACTCTATGGTGAACACTTCATATCACACTTTGGAAGCCGCAGATGTTTCTTTGGGAAATTCTTTTTTTTTTTCATTAATAAACAATTACTGAACTAACATTGATCATTCACTGGGGGAAATACTTTGTGCGCTTATACAGTTAATCACTGATACGTTTTATCAGATAAATAGGATGACAATAATTGGAATAAAATATACTAACTGGCAACCCCATAAGTTTCTATAGAAGTACGATCAATTCTGAGATTTGTCGCTTCACTTCTGGAACTTACTGTACACACAGCATGTACCTAGAGAGTCAACAGTGTTAGACAGGAAATCACTACTTGATAACTTTGCCTTTGTATCCCATACATGTTCAGAACAAACTATTACTCAGGAAAGGGAAAAGGACAAAGGCAAGGCAAACGCAAGTTTTGACATGATTGTAGTGTGTGTTCTGCTATCCTCTTGCAGATCGATCACACCCATATTCAAGATGAACGATGATTTATGGGAAAAAAACATGTTTTTTTTAAACTCCCCTCAGGTAATGCTTGACCCAGCTAACCTGTCCAGGGTTAATTAATTAATAGTCATCCAATGAGTTTCTAGGACAGCTTCCTTTCCATGTAGTATTTTTTTTTTTTTAGAGGATCTATACTCTTCTAGATTAGGATCAGCATTTCACTCCAAACTTTGTATTTTTCCGCAATTTTGTTTTAAGCATTGGCTCTATAAAGTGTTTTTCCCAACTCTTCCTAACAACATTTCTTCTGAGGGGCACAAGGCATTTCTGTCTTCCATAAATTGCCTTGCAATTTATTTATCCATTCATTATATCATATACATAGTAAGTTTGCGCACGTCAAATTAATTCACAAATTCAACGTGCTCATGTTCCGACTTTATCTTTCATCGGGAGGCGATTTTAATTGGATGCCAAAAAAAAAAAAAACACACACACACAAATGAATAAACTATATAAACAATTAAGCGGAAGAAATCAATGGATGATAACTTCTACGCGGACTTGGCAGAGCCAAATTTGGCAATTCGACCATCGCGAGCCCGATAAAGCTTTTAGACGACGTCATAAAATCTCGCCAAATCTCGCGCATTTCTCGGAACTTAGACGCTCAGTGAAGGGTGGAGAAGGAGGAGTGAGAGAGTTGTTAGGCAGAGGGAGAGAGAGACAGAGTGCAAAAAGGAGAAAGGAGAAGAAAAAGGCCCTTGGAAGGAAGCATCACAGAGTTCCTTTATTCCTTCTTTCCCTTAAAAAGTGCAATAGAGCTATTTTCTCGGTGATTCGGATAATTTAGACCTATATTTTCTGCGTCAGAACACCCCAGGTCTATTTTTATATGCCAGGCTTGCCTTAGCGTTCAAACACTAGCATTCTAATTATATTATATACTATATATATATATATATATATATATTATATACTATATATATATATATATATATATATATATATATATATATATATATATATATATATATATAAACGGCCTTAAATTCGGAATATTCTAATGCTTTTGGATACGATTTTCTACTAAATTCTATGGAAATCCTATTAGTGTCCTCATAGCAAAAGAAATAGAAACATTCTCTTTTGTCTGTAGACTTAGATCCTTCGTTGTAGCGAGTGTTTAACACCTCTGTTATCCTGGGAAGCGTTCCAAACCTGTCGAGGAAAGGAATAAATCCTTTA
>NC_087206.1:22860357-22862857 GCF_015104395.2 Macrobrachium nipponense
TAAAGCCAGCCGTGAGGCGATTATTTAAAATTAGTTTAAAATTCTGAATTTATTACTATCAATACATCCATCCTTTTCATATTTAGTTATAGGTCTTACATTTTATAGCATAATATCCATACGTTCCTGAAACTTTATAACTAAAGGTAGCCCTGAGGGAATGTTTCATATCTAGCTTTAGACTTTGGATTTTTAACTAAACTTTTATCTTTTTTTTTTTTCTTTTTCTTTTTTTTTTTTTTTGAAAGCCTTAAGTCCATTCTAAACTTGATGGGTAATCTCAGATTTACCTTACAATCATACCTGTTTTAAAACAGAAATTCTATCTTTTTCTGAAATTTAAAGTTAATACCAGTCTTTAGAAAATGTTTTGAATTTGGGTCATAACCCCTAATTTTCATACACAAAGATCCCGTCCAATAAAGAAAGCCTAAACTAAGTGCCAACTATGAGAGAAATAGTTCAGACGTAGTTGACATTCCGCATGCGCGCTAACGTACAGTGAGCGAAAGTAATATTGACTGCTAGATAATACAAAACAAATCTCGAAAGTCGCTTTGAATTAAAAATAGACTCTATGTAGAGAGCCTTACAGACTTGATTTGTTTCCTTCAAGGGCGTTTGGTGTTTCGATATTAAATTATTCTATCTGCGATCCGAGTTTCTGTGCGTTCTTTTGTAAAGAAGTCGACCTACTTTCTTCCGAAGCCTCATAAGTAGATTCCAAACGATAAGAATAGGTAGGGAGAAGGAAAGGTTGGGTGGTGGGAGAGTATGGGGAAATTGGTATGGAAAGAAAAGAGAGAGAGAGAGAGAGAGAGAGAGAGAGAGAGAGCACAATCCGTGCAGTAGAAGTGTACGTGTCATTCTACCACAGAGACTCAACATTATTTGACAGTATGTGTATGTGAGAGAGAGAGAGAGAGAGAGAGAGAGAGAGAGAGAGAGAGAATACAATACAATCTGTAAAATAAAAAATATACATGCCATGCCACCACAAAGGGTAACTGACACAGAGAGAGAGAGAGAGAGGGAGAGACTCATTCGTTACAATTGGCATCAAGAGAAATAGCCTTAGACTGCAATGAACTATTAAAAGACCAGATAAAAACCACAGCTCATTTGTCGATTAACCGCCGGAATTTCTGTTCACCGATTCGATTAGGATCGACAATTGGATCAAGTATTTTTCGTGCCTAAATGAATCACGTTCACGATCGGGGAAGGAGCGGAACTGACATATGCCTTTATTTCATTTTATTTGATTTCATTTCATTTTATTATCCGTAATCCTTCTTTTTCTCGTTTTCTTCGAAAATTGACTAGATTAGGGCTTAGGGTTCCTGGGTTGCCCCTTCCGTCGGCCGTAACATTTGAAGAGAAAGGTAAACATTTGTCAGTCGGTGGCAGCGAAGAGAAGGTTGATTTGATGTTTGCATAAACCCAATGAGGGTTTATGCTTAACTAGATTCATAACAACAAAATATCATCATCTGTGGGAATAGAAAATGCCTTAAAATACAGACATACATAACAGTTATGAACATTTATTAAGTAATAGCAGGACAGCTTTTTAACTTGATTATATCTTCGGAGTTATTTTCTCAGGAAAAGTTACAAGTTTCCAAGAACTAACTGTCCCCATCGTCTGGTATCCATTCTACGGATACCAGACGATGAGACTGCTAGTCTTAGAAAGCTTGTAACTTTTCTTGAATAAATATCTCCGCTGGATGCCATCCAGTTTAAGGGAGGTCTTGCCATTAGCTGTATTAATGCACAGAACAATTGTGTAAGTGATAAAGTATACACACACACACACACACACTAAACTTAGTCCAGTTTATTTGTCATAAACCATTCAGACTTTCTTGTATACGTACACTCGTTAATAGCGTAGTACATCCTGGCAAGCTTTGAATTATATAAAAAATCATCAGACTACAGATGTTATTTTGCATCAAACTAATTATATATATATATATATATATATATATATATATATATCTTATATATATATAATATATAATATATATATATATATATTTATCACATTTTTCGTAAAGTTTATAATTTAATTATGCAGTGGACAAATAATTTCCGTATCATTTTTAAGCCATTGAATACTATATGAAAATGAGTATATATTTTTGTGTTGTATACAAAAGCTGTTTTATTTATGCAATCCATTATATGTGTAAATATACATTTCATTATGTATTCTATTTATATAAACCTGCAGGGACATATTAAATACAGGTCCAAACTGCTTTCACCTTTATACTTATCTATATTAATTAATTCTGCACTGTAATAGTTTTTATTTTATTTGCTCATGTTATCTCAGGAGTACAAACATGATCAAGACTTTACTCACCACATATGCACCCATCGTTTTAAATGTATATTGCATACATGGCATTCATTCATACTTGTAGTATTCGTGAAAACGGACACCTATCAAAATCTCTGTCAGTTTAACAGTAAATTAACAATCTGT
>NC_087206.1:22865357-22867857 GCF_015104395.2 Macrobrachium nipponense
CGAACTACAATATTTTGACGACAGACAGACAGACAGACAGACAGACAGACAGACAGACAGACAGACAGACAGACAGACAGACAGACAGACAGACAGACATTGCTGGTCGGTATTGAGAAAGAGGTTTGAAATAAATTGCGTGTACTCCCCAAACATCCCAAGTGGTCTACAGTATTAGTGAGAGAGAGAGAGAGAGAGAGAGAGAGAGAGAGAGAGAGTATGAACTCAAAAATAGAAATGGACATGCTTTACCATCACAAATAACCACCCTTATTTGAGAGAGAGAGAGAGAGAGAGAGAGAGAGAGAGAGAGAGAGAGAGAGAGAGAGAGAGAAAGCTATTCCTAGTTGGTGTTAAGAAAGAGATTTAAAAAATGAAATGTCCATCCCGAAACATCTCAAACGAACTACAGTATTTGAGAGAGAGAGAGAGAGAGAGAGAGAGAGAGAGAAAGCATATTCCTAGTTGGGTTGTTTGAGAAACAGAGATTCAAAAAAAATGAAATGTTTCCATCCCACAAAACCATCTCAAACGAATGAACTAAAGTTATTTGAAGAGGAGAGAGAGCGGTAGAGACCCGAGAACGAGAGAGAGAGCAAGACGGAGATGAGAGAGAAGAGAAACCATTGCTGGTCGGTACTGAGAAAGAGGTTTGAAAAAATTTAATGTAATTCCCAAAACATCCCAAACGGTCTACAGTATGAGAGAGAGAGAGAGAGAGAGAGAGAGAGAGTACACAATCAGAAAAATAGAAATTTACAAGCTATCCCACCAAAAAAATCAACACTATAACATTGCGAGAGAGAGGGAGAGAAAGAGAGAGTGTGATCTGAAAAACGGAAATATACTTGTCATACCACAACAAAAAAAGTCAACATTAGCTGAGAGAGAGAGAGAAAGGGAGAGGGAGGGGGGCTTGGGGGAGTGGAGGTTACACCCATACACCCCTAAATAGTCACTGTTAAATAATGTAAGTAGCCGTCCATCGTAACTTGAATAGCGTAGCTATAGAATGACCTCTTGTAAAGGAAAATGTTTAGGTTTTACCTCAGTCAAGTATATAAGCTTTTCAATGAGGAGAGAAAGAGAAGGGGAGCCATATTTGGGGAGATTTACAAAGTGGAGGAAGCCAGTTTTAAATTCCCTTTCGAGGATCCAGTGGCTTCTTTTGTGACTCATGTATTAAATTCAGATAACAAACAAGTGAATTGAGAGGTGTGTTTATGGCGGCTGAGATACAATCTGTTACTTCTTTTTTTTACTCCTAACTTTTATTTTCCATTTGCTCCAATGTTTTAATAAGCTAAATGATTTGTTAACCTGAGTCAATCATGAAACCTGCCATTTTTTCAATCACCCTGAGGATGTCGTACAATTTGAAATTCAGAAGTACAAACGAACGTGTGATGCATTAGTGCTCTAATGCAATTCTCTTTGAATATTACATTTCTATTTACTTATTTTTCCCCTTTTTAATAAGTGGTTTCTACTTTCTATAATTCCCATTACCCTCCATTACTTCTTTCTAGAAGCTAGAATTTCAAGTGCATAGCCCCCTATGGGCTTGTTCCATATAAATAGAGTTCATCTTTTGAACCTTATTTATTATATATATAAATTTAATAGTAATCATGACCATATCGTCAGTGGCATTTTTCATAAGAAGGAAATGGAAAAATTATTAAATGATTTATCTGCAGTGACCATTTCAGGATTGTTATCATTAATTTCCTGAATGTTCCAACACGGTTCGTAGGTCGCAAATTATGAACAAAAACTATCGCTGAACGTAATAACATATTTTAAGCCACTGAAATCAGTTATCCCCTTAGTCCTTCTTTTTTATGTGATCCCAATGTTTTCTCCTATTTGCATAATTTACTTGCAAACTGCAAAGGCTTCAAATCTCTCTCTCTCTCTCTCTCTCTCTCTCTCTCTCTCTCTCTCTCTCTCTCTCTCTCTCACACACACACACGAGATATACAGATAGTCGTAAGCATTACATTTCTTTAAATGAAACCACCGTTTTCACTCCTCCATAAATGTAGTGCTATTCTTTCTCACACTAACAAAGAAACACGACATACAGATAGATGCAAGCATTCAATTCCTTTAAATTAAATCGGTTTTGACCCTCCCACAAGGTAATATTACTTTTCAGGAAAGAAAAGAGAAAATAATAAAAACAGCATTCAAAACACAAACCCATTCAAGGAAAGTTGAGACCATCAGTCTTGCTTGAGGATTCTCGCGAGAAAGAGCTCCTGGTTGAAGCTGGTGATATATATCGTTCTTACTGTAAATTGTAAAGAGTGCGTGGGCGAGAAACTGGCCTGGGGGCTATAAATTATTAAACGTGACATTTTGCTGTCATTTGGCGACTTACTGCGACTCCATTGGAGATTTTTGAAAGGCAGAATTTAAGTTATTTGGAACAGAGTCATGATATATGTATTTTCATGACTTCTCACGTGAATTTATCAATCTGTCGTACTTGGAA
>NC_087206.1:22872857-22900357 GCF_015104395.2 Macrobrachium nipponense
GTTGATATATTTATGTGTATATATACATACATACTTGTACATATAGATGGATAGATAGATAGGAGAAACGACAACACAACGGACATATTTCACAGTAAAATTTACGGTATATAGTATGATCCTCCAACATGTGGTGTCTTGCCGTCGAACTATTGAAATTTTCCTTAATGATTTCGTACCGGAAGATAACACAGAGAGAGAGAGAGAGTGAGAGAGATATTATTTGATTAACATGCAATTTTCATGTAACCCGAAATGGGGTGAGAAAAGCAAACTTAATTGAGAAAATCTTTTAAATTCTGATAAATCTCAGGAAGGAGACGCTGTACTTTGAGTTGTGAATAAAAACGGTATTTCTCTGAGCCATTTTCTGAGAGAGAGAGAGAGAGAGAGAGAGAGAGAGAGAGAGAGAGAGAGAAGAGATAGAGAGAGAGAGAGAGAGAGAGATGGATGAAAAAGATAATAGTGAGAAACAGTGAATAACGACCGACCCTTCCGGCTAAATTGAACCGTGTGGCGATTTTTGATGGGCTATATATTTGTGAGCGAATGCTTACGCCAGCTTCTTCAGTGATTGCATCTCAGATCCTGGTAATGATTAAATCTGCGATCTCTCTCTCTCTCTCTCTCTCTCATCTATCACTCACTCACACACACACACACACACACACACACACACACATTGTTAATCACCCGCTCACTATTGAAAAGGGAAACTTATTTCTCCACTTCACTCAGTTATAAATGCACACACAAAAGCACTCTCTCTCTCTCTCTCTCTCTCTCTCTCTCTCTCTCACACACACACACATGACTGAGAAATGTTCTGTTGCAACAGAATTCCGTCTAATAAAAGGAGCCTATAAAAACGCCAAAATATAGAAAGTAACTACTATATGTCAAAGACTGATGTCTCATTCTTCAGGTAGGTAATGAATCTACCTACCTGAAGAGAGAGACAGCAGTTTTCATGAATATATATATATATATATATATATATATATATATATATATATATATATATATTATATATATACATATATATATATATATATATATATATATATCATATATATATAAAATGAATAGGATGGAGAAAAGCCAGCGTAACATCATACATGTATTTTGCAATTTTCGAGACTTTGGGTCTCATCATCAGGGCTGTAAAATATACAAAATATACAAATTAAAAAAGACTCAGTATTAATATTAATAAAAATTGAAGAATGTACATAAAAGTTAAATATAATAATTTAAAAAATGAACTAAAAAATAAAAGAAATAAAAATATATATATATATAAAAAATTAAGAAGTGAAGAATGCTTAAAAGTTAGTACCTATCTCTAAGGAGTTAAAAAACTGAGTGACGTTGTCTGGTTTGGAAAGGAGGACGTCAACTATGCTAAATATGAACTGTGGAAGAAGTCTAACCATTTAATGGGGGCACAAGCTGTTGATTGTTAACGACTCCAAAACAGAGAGAGAATAGTCATTGGGCGCTTGGGTGACAATACGAAAATCCTTATGTGAAAATGATGTTTTACATTTATTACAATGTTCTCCGTGATAGATTAGTTTAAAAGAAAATTCCTTCGTTTTTCAAAGGTACATCCCGTTACGGTGACTGACTCCGAGATGAGAGTCGATTCTGACTTGAGCAGTCTTTTGGTGGCTCCCACGTATTTCCCGATCTTACATTTCGGGCAAGTAAAGCAATATACCACCAAAGACCGCATCAAAGCCGGAAGTTTATCTTTGTGGGAGAACAAAGAACCCAGAGTTTTAGGATTTTTTGCTATCAACTTAAGATTCACGGCCGGAAAAGTTTTCTGAATGACTTTTTGTATTTGCAACCTTAAATGCGTTTCGACCTGAATGAAAAGGTATAGAGGCATATATTAATAATTTAAGGCACGTTCGGTGCAAGTTGACGTGGCTGAAATTTATCATTTAAAAAGTTTTGATTGAACATATTTCAAGAATACGGCTGGAGGATACGAATTGTTTTTAAAAAAAACTGAAGTAAAAATTGGATTTCTCTATGGAAGTTATGCCAGTTGAAGATAACATATTAAGCACGATGTAATAGCGTGGAAATACTATTTAATTTAAATGTTATGGAACAACTGCTATAGAAGTTAGTACCTTGACCTGTGAACGTCGTTTTTCTAAAGACGCTCGTATTAAAACCATGTTCTGTCCTAGTAATTAAAACATCTAAAAAAGCAAGTTGGTTGTCTTGTTCATGTTCAATTGAGAAATTTTATATTAGGATGTAGGCCATTGATATATTCCAAGAAAGCTTCAGCTGCTTCTCGGGACCTAAATAGAGCAATAGTGTCATCCACATATCGCTTATAAAAGAGAGGGCGATATGATAAGGGACAACCATCCAGCATTTGTTCCTCAAAAGAGCACATAAAGGCGTTAGCCATAAACTGGGCCAAGTGGCGACCCATCGAAACACCATCAACTTGTTTAAAAAATAAAACTTTCTTGTTAAAAATAAAGTGAGTGTCCTGCACTGCAATTTCAAGAAGTTTCTTAAAATTATCCTTATTAAAAAACCATGATATAAAACATTTTCCTCGTAAAAGATCTTATCTAAAATTATGTCAACCGTCGCCTGCAACGGTATGTTCGTAAAAAGAGATGCGACATCCAAACTCACCATATAAGTCAACATCCTGTGGTAGAATATCAGGTACAAGGTTAGCAGAATTGGAGTAAAACGTATTCATTATTTGCAAATGGCTGTAGCAATGGTACTAAGAATTTTGCTATCTGGTAATTTGGGGGTATTGTATGCAGCCAAAATTGGTCGTAAAGGAACACCATCTTTATGAATTTTAGGAAGTCCATATAACAAACCACCATAGGATGAACCTCTGAACAATATTAATTCTTGGTAAGTGCTTTCAGTTATAATATTCTGATCTTTGAGACTTTTGAGTAATCTATGATTTTATCCTCCACCTTAAATATAGGTTGATATGTTGGAACACCTATTTCAACAAATTTAGTGGTATCTTCAAGAAATCATCCATTTTCTGTACATAGTCCATTTTTATTTAGTATCACCGTGCCTCTTCCTTTATCCGGTCTGGTTATGACAATGTCTGGGTTATTGGACAAGGTTTTTAGTAACATATAATCATCTTTACGAAAGAAAGGAACACAATTACTACATAATTTAGAAAAAGTTTTGTGAGCAATGCTTTGCAAGTCTCTCTGTAAACTGGGTAAGTCACCTGGGAGTTGTAACGACCGAAGTCGTCAAAAAGGATTTCAAGTGGCAAATAAAAATTACTAAAACTTGGTTTAAAATTTGGTAAACAAAAATCAAGGCCCAAAGACTTTGAAAACGAAGGAATTTTCTAACATACGAGAACATTGTAATAAATGTAAAACATCATTTTCACATAAGGATTTTCGTATTGTCACCCAACGCCCAATGACTATTCTCTCACTGTTTTGGAGTCGTTAACAAATCAAAACAGCTTGTGCCCCCATTAAATGTTCACCTTCCCCCTTCCCACCCCCCAGTTCCCCCCCCTATTATTTAGCGATTGCATTCAACAGAGAGTCTATATTTCTTAGCATATTTAGTTAGTTGACGTCCTCCTTTCCAACCATGACAACGTCACTCAGTTTTTTAACTCCTTAGAGATAGGTACTAACTTTTAAGCATTCTTCACTTCTTAATTTTTTATATATATATATTTTTATTTTCATTTTTAGTTCATTTTTTTAAATTATTATATTTAAACTTTTATGTACTTCAATTTTTATTAATATTAATACTGAGTCTTTTTTAATTTGTATATTTTGTATATTTTACAGCCCTGATGATGAGACCCAAAGTCTCGAAAATTTGGAAAATACTGTATGATGTTACGCTGGCTTTTTCTCCATCCTATTCATTTTAAATCTACGGCGTTCCAGATGCCCCACCTTCCTGCATATATATATATATATATATATAATATATATATATATATATATATATATATATATATATTTATTGTAATAGCCACAATGCCTTGTTGAATTCTTCGTGCTTTATTGGATTCGCTTGTCACTACAAAGCCTCAAGATCCAAGTGCAAGACACATGAAGAAATTATGATGTCGGTACCGGGAAACAAACGCGCGATACCATAATCACGTTGCCGACCTTCTCGTGGTCAGGTCGGCAACGTGACCGCGTCGTGATTATGGTATCGATCGCGGGTTCTTTTCCGGGTACCGGGCATCATAGTTGCTTTGTATATCTTTCACTTGGATTTTAAGGCTTTGTAGTGACAAGCACATCCAAAAGAGCGCGAAGAGTTCGAGAAGTTAAGAGAGGATTGTGGATTTACAATTATATATATATATATATATATATATATATATATATATATATATATATATATATATATATATATATATATATATATATATATATATATATATATATATATATATATATATTCACTACATCATCCTCAGTCTTAATTCTAAATACTAATAAACTCATCACTATCCCTTTCCCCGCTCGCTTCGTATTCCAGTCTTTTCATTCCTAAAGAACGATCCACTATTTTCTCCTCATAATATGTTTCTCCTGCCCTGATTCGCCTATATTCCTTATTTCTTCAATATCAAGTCTCTCTCTTTTCCCCTTACTTCTCGTTAATCCTTCCTATTGCTTTACCTCTCTCCTGCGTAGACCTGTTCTTCATTTTATTCCTTTCAAGCTTAACGCCTCCCCCCCCCCCACCCCCCCCACCCACACACATCGTATCCCTACAGGCGTGTGAATTATTCATGGTATTCACTAGACGGAAAATACTGTTTTGTGTGTGAGTATTTCTCACTTAATGAATAATTCCGGAGCCGTCACTCTCCTTAACAATGAGTCCTATTTTGTTTGTTTTGTTTTTCTTTTTTTTTTTCTTTTTTTTTTTCTTTTACTGCGTAAATTACGCGCGCGCGGGCGTCTTTATAGTGATTTTTATCAAAGAGTGTTTCAATTTTTTTTATTGTTTTGTTATTGTTTAGTTCTTTTACATTTTTACATTTATTTATTTATTTGGCAACACATGGCGTTATATTGGTATTAAGAAAATTGTTACCGCCCCATCATTGGAATGAAATTCATTTAAACAGTGCCTTTAATTCTCTCTCTCTCTCTCTCTCTCTCTCTCTCTCTCTCTCTCTCTCTCTCTCTGGCATTGCTAAATGAAGTTAATGAGCGCTAAATGGCCAAAAGTGTCCCAGAGCTAGCTTGACAGCCTAAATTTTATCAATTTAGTCTCTCTCTCTCTCTCTCTCTCTCTCTCTCTCTCTCTCTCTCTCTCTCTCTCTCTCTCTCTCTCTGTCGATGAATGCTGACGATGCTTATCGTTGAATTAACATGAAAATATCTTTCCAATCCCTCTTTGCTTCATTGCAGGCAACGAAAGCCTTTGTCTTCGCTGCAATATTGCAGCTAATGTGCCTAATCTATATGGATTTTACGATTCCAGGCGAGAAATCCCGCAAATAAGTTAGCTTGTCTCGATGGTCTCGTATTTGTGGAGAGGGCTGTCTTGTCTTCTCTTGTTCGGGGAATATTTTATTGATTTGGAATCTGCAATAACATCTTTATTTATTCTTATTGCTTGACTTAGATTTATATCCTCAGTTTTAACTGATTATTTCTGACTTCAAACGCGTTTGTACTTTAAATGTATCTATACTGTAATGCATTTGTACTGTATATGTATATACACTTTAAATGCATTTGTTCTTTGAATGTATTTGTACATTTAAATCATTTGTGTTTTGAATTTATCCATACTTTAAATGTCTCCGTACTTTAAATATATTTTTGCTTTAAATGCATTTGTACTTTGAATGTAGTTGTACTTTAAATGCATTTGTACTTTAAATGTAGTTGTACTTTAAATGAATTTGTACTTTAAATGTATTTATTCTTAAATGCATTTGTACTTTAAATGTATTTATACTTTAAATGCATTTCTACTTTAAATGTATTTATACTTTAAATGCATCTGTACTTTTAATGTATTTGTTTAATAAATGCATTTATACTTTAATTGTAACAGTACTTTAATTGCGTTTGTACTTTAAATGTATTTATACTTTAAATGCATTTGCACTTAAAAAATATGCGAGGCGTGTTTCAAAAATATTAATATATAATTTTACTGAATATGTACACAAGATCTTGTATGCATAATTGAAACTGTAATATTTGCGTAAAGTCGAATCACAGTATGTATACCTTTAAAGTACAAATACATTTAAAGTACAGGTGCTCCTACATACATTCAAAATAGATATATATGCATCTGTCCTAACACAGACGTATACATTACTGTGTTTCGAAGGCAAATTATCCAGTCACTGGTGAAAAGTTAAATATTAATTAATGAAGTATTATTGTTTACATTGAGAACGCACATATGTTTACGCGTATTCCAAGCTGGAAAATACTTGGGAACATTTCAGATGGACAAACGCAATTACATTCGTTATACAAATATATTTCAGTGTATTGTAAACAAATACACCAGCATTTTGTTTGTCGGTGTAATATACTTACTGATATTTAAACAAAACAATTGTCTATTGCTCTGTTTTGTTTACCCTTCTAATGACCAATCTCCTATATTTCTGTCTTCTACCGTCAAGATTTGGGAAGTTGGGGTTCTGTTCTGGGGCCAGGGAAAAGCTATAGTTCCCACTCGTATCGTCATCAACTCTGGACAGGAGGGGGATTGTAAGGCCACTTAATGGTATTGAATATTGCAGCGAATGTTAGGGGCCTGATGCTAATGGCAGTGGGGTCAATATGAGGCCGGAAATATGGAGAATAAAGATAGATATATATTCAACTTAAATGGCATTAGTTACCATAGCCTGAGAAAGTTGTAGCAAATAGATATGAAAACTAGATGCAACAAGATATATTTATATCCATAAAATTGTTGCTAATAATATGGTGCATCCTGATAACTTTGACACACACAAAACGAGAATCATTATCAACAGATGATTTAAATGTAATAGCAATAGCTGAAAGATGATACCTGAGGTATTCCAATGGAAAGAATATTCCGCTGTCCCTGGGTGAAACACATCATGCCCTGTTCCGTAATCACATTGCAGTGATATATTACGTGTTTTTGATAATTACGGTGAAAGATGGCCTTTGTGATATCGTCCATCATTAAGGATAAATTGCCGTTTGTTAGACCAACAGTAATTGAATAGATTACCAAAGCAATTTTTCATAAAGGTTCATTAAGGAAAAAAATATTCATTGTACATAATAAACTCAATTAATGATTACTTTGAAAAACGGCGTATTTTGAAAAGGATTTCATGGTTCGGGTTTTACTTATTATGTAGGGGTGTGTGCATGTGTAAATACATAAATACATAAATAGACGTGTATATATATATATATTATGTATGCATATATCCACACACACACACACACACACACACACACACACACACACACATATATATATAAATATATATATATATATATATATATATATATATATTATATATATAATATATTATATATCTTACAAAGCAAATCAGTCAAGCGAAAAATGAAGGAAATACACATTGCATGTTGAGCTAAATCTTTATTTAACAGGAGTCTGTTTGAGATCTGAAACGCATAAGAACATTTGCTTTCACCAAATTACAGTACGAGTTTCATTTATAAAATGTATATAATGTCAATTCTATTTGAATTCCTTTAAATTCATTATTTGCATTCTTTTCCTGGTTTTCAATGTCTATTCAAGTTCCATGCTCAGTTTTTCACTTCATTTGCCTATTTCACTGAAAAAATGGCGTGTTTATATTTGCTTGTGTGTTTATGTAAGCAAACAATGACAAGGTAAATAAGTTAGAAGTTTGACTCGGGGTTTTTGGCAAATAACCTCCAAATATAGTACTCTGCTCTTTCGGTAGAAAGGAAGGAAGTTTATTTCAGTTGGTTCTTAGAACCAGTTTGACAAGTTTGTTAACCAATGGAATTTTATTTCTTCCCTAATTTTTAGGACATTTTACCGCTCATTATTATTTTGTGTGTGTTCACGTAAAATTTTATACAGGATTTTATTTCATTAAATGCCATCTGTGTTCCTTTGATCTGAAAACTTTGATAAAACCTGTTTAGCAGCATTCCAAAATAAAGCAGATTTTTTTTATTTAATTTAATTTATCTTTTTTTTTGCAAGTGATATCATGATCAAACGTTACACAGCAAAAAGTGCAGCCATGCTTCAGACTTTCCTGCAGTTTTAAATTGAATTTACATCCACAAAATGCAACCTTTCAGAGTCTTTTATGTAAAATTTACATACATAAAATTAATATGAATACTGAATCTACTGAATCACTGAGAGATATTATGAATGTTTTTATTTTTTTCAGGCCCCTTCCAGTATTTTTATATACATTAAAAGACAGCTAACAATTTCCAATCCTTTACATCCATGAAATTATTATTATAAATAATGATTCTTTGACAGATAGCTAACTTTTTCCCCCTCGAAATAAATGCTAATTTCCTATCCTAATTTTAGCTGCTGTATACATAGGTGAAAGAAAGATAGTTGTTTTTCCTTTTCCAATAAATGCTAATTTTTTCCTCATTATTTTTTTGCAGACGAAGATAGACATCGCCTTGGGCACCAGAATTATGGAGATTGTTGGCCTCAGTCTGTCACTAGCCTCTCTATGCGTCTCTCTCGCTATTTTTTTCTACTTCAGGTAAGTGTTCTATATATGCGCATGCTCAGACACACATACAGTATGTGTATGTATATATTATTTATAAATATATCTATATATATACATATATATATATATATATATATATATATATATGATATATCATATATATATATATATATATATATATATATATATATATATATTATATATATATTATATATATATATATATATATATATATATATATATATATATATTATATATATGTATATATATATATTGTATTATATTATATTATATTATTTATACATATATATATATATATATATATATATTATCCACATATACATATATATATATATATATATATATATATATATATATATATATATATATATATATATATATATTCACACAATTATTTTTCTCCATGCAACAACAAAAATTCCACGTGTCATAGAAATCCACATTGAGACGGGCCATTTTCCAGGCTTTGGCCATCCTCTGTATATAACTACGTAAAATGAGAGTACTTTGATCTGACCTTCGGTTCGGTATGTACCGCCTCGACTTGCGGTCTCGTCTTTCTTCAATGTTACCATATTATACGGCATTTGTAGTCTAGTGTATGTGTATAATAAGGCGTTTTTTTTTTTATAATCTTTTTTTTTATATTCATTCTCAAGGTTACCTGCCATGATGCTTATTCAAAAGTAATTTTTCCCCCACGACTCTTTAGATCCCCAAGTGTCAATCATAAACCCTTCTGAAAGCGAAGCCTATCGTATTTTAAGTTCTTGGGGAAACATACGTTGTAAATTATTTACTTGACAAAAGTCATCGTTCATCTAAGTCTGTGAATTCTGTTTATTGATAAAGCTTATTTTTTGTATAGCTGTGTATCAGTCTAATTCTCCGTCTCTTTTTTATCCATTTCTATTGCAAAGCATTTTGTCCATTTACCTCTCTATCATCCGACTTTCTCACGATATTCAAGATGCTCTCTTCTTTCTCCTTTTGGGACTCATTTTATGCTTCGCTTCTGAAAGCATATTTGAATTTCCTTCCAAATGAAGCGGATGAGAGCTCCGGGATGTTCTTGAAGTCATTAAAAGTTTTTTGGGAATTCTGTCATCACTTCTGGCATCTCGTAACCGGAGCTGAATTCGTTGTGGACTTCTGATGTCTTTTTGTGTATGTTTGAAAGCACTTTTTATTTGTGGGTTGGGAGTTGAAATTCTCAGTATTTAGGGGTGGCTTGTTTTGGTGGGCGATAAGTTGGGCGTTGATATTTGATGCCATTTTTGGGGGAGTCGGGCTTGGATGGTTGGTTACGTGATGATTTTCATTGTGATTCTTTTTGGAGGTGGGTGGTGGGTTGGTTGGGGGTGGTGGGTATGGCATGGGTGTTGGGTTGGGTGTGAGTGGTGGGTTCCATGGATGGTTGGTTGGATGTACGTAGATGGTGGGTGTGATACGGATGGTGGGTTGGGTGTGGGTGGCAGGTTTGGTATGGGTAGTGGGTTAGTTTTGGGTGGTGGGTTGGGTGCGGATGGTGAATTGGCATGGGTGGTAGGTTAGGTGTAGGTGGTGGGTAGGGTGTGGGTGGTAGGTTTGGCATGGGTGATGGATTGGGTGTGGGTGGTGAGTTGGGTGCTAGTGGTGGATTGGGTGTGTGGGTGATGGATTGGGTGTGGGTGGTGAGTTGGGTGCTAGTGGTGGATTGGGTGTGGGTGATGGGTTTGGCATTGATGATGGTTACGATGTATATACCCGGGTGGTGGGATGGGTGCGAGTGGTGGGTTGAATGTGGATGGTGGGTATTGGCATGGGTGGTGGGTTGGATGTGGATGTTGGGTTTGGCATGGGTGGTGGGTTGGGCGTTGATATTCTGAGTATTTTTGGGGCGTAGGGGGAACCGGTGGTGGGTGGTTGGTTTGGAGTGGGTGGTGGGTTGAGTATTAACATGTTGTATAAATGTGAGTGCTTTATGTCCTAATCTACAAATAGTTAACCAATTCATAATTACCTACTACAGAAGTGAGGTTTTGAAGTACTATTCCTCTTAATAGTTGATTCTTATTACTTTTATTTATATTTAAGCCTCTCGGGGTGAATCCAGAATTATATATTTATTTGTAGGTTTCCTGTCATATCTCGAAGATGACGCAGCTGAATAATCTCGTCTATTTTCTCTCACTGCAGTGAACACATTGTTAAGTGGAGATCAGTCTTTGAGCATCTGAAAAAATTCATGCTGCTCAAGGGGCAATTTGGGAGTTTTCTCTTTGTTAAGCTCATCTCGTCCGCCTAATGGACACAATTTTTCAGAAAAATATAAATCATATCTTGAGGCTTGGATATCATTATTAAGTTAAAGGTCACCTCTTTACTATATACATCCTTCACAAGAGATGAATTTTCAAATTTGATATATCAACATTGTCAGAGTTCTATGTAATTTAATTCAAAGGAAGCTTAATTAAGCGTAGACTCATATCAAAGTTTATTATAATCCATGCATGTCGTGTGGTACATATCCCTTTGAATTTTTATTTTTACTCAATATTGTTTTATTCGGTTTACCCGCTCTGTCATTTCATTCACTTGGATGATTATCTATTTTGTGGAATCTCTTCCCTTTAGTGTAAGCTAATGTCATCGCTCGTTTTGGCTGTAATGGTATTGGTGATACTGCTACTTATCATCATCATTGTCATCATCGTCATCATCATTGTTGTGGCAAAAATACCGGCCACAATTGGGTAATGAGTCTAAAACGATTTGGAACCGACTGTCTTTCTTTAAAAGAAAAAAGAAAAAAAAAATCTATCAAAGCGAGATTAAGGAATCCACAGCATCAACGTTTTATCAGATGCGAACAAGATCTTCTCTTACCAGAAACCTACTGCTGATTTGGATACTAACAAGTAAAAATCGCGGCGAGGTTTCTTGGGCCCAATCGAGTATTCTGTACAGCGTATAATGCTTTATGAAACTCTCTGCCGCGGCCCATAAAACTTTGAGCTACGGCTCGGTATTGCCCTGCATTGTTGGCACCTGTAGCTGTGTCAGACGCACGATCGTGACTAACTTTAACCTTATATAAAATAAAATCTACTGAGGCTAGAGGGCTGCAATTTGGTATGTTCGATGGTTGGAGGGTGGATGATCAACATACCAATTTGCAGCTCTCTAACCACAGTAGTTTTTAAGATCGGGGGCGGATGGAAAGAGTGCGAACGGACGGACAGACGAGTAGCCATCTCAATGGTTTTCTTTTACAGAAAACTAACTACCTGTTTTTTGTAAGATTAAAACTATGATGACTTTTCAAATAGTTTTCATCTTTGATAAGGCAGCGAGAAATATCATAGATTTACGTTTGGCAAGTCAACGAAAAAATATGGTTATTGTTATTTACTACAGTAAGAGTAGCATTTTATATCAAGGGGATACAAACTTTCCCCTTTAAAAATACAGAAAAAAAGTCGAAGTAAGAGAAGACAGTTTTGTTTTTCATGTTTTTTTTTTTATTTTTTTTTTATTATTATTATTTTTTTTTGTGAGTAGGGTTATTGCATTGGAATATTCATCTCCTGATGATAGTTTTGTGGCTTGTGATTTAAACAAAGATGATCATACAATAATAAAAAAAAGTCGAGTAAATCGTAATTGTGAAACAATCAGTCCCATTTGAGGAGCGAGGCTTGTGTCTCGACAGTAGGCCTAATAGTGTGGTTAGGCCCAAACACGAAAGGCGATCAGAATATGGCATTGGCAATGCTGACCTTATTATTCCGTTAGACTCTTCGGGTACCTAAGGGACTCAGCATTTGGGGGGATTTCGTCCCCCTCAACGGATTGATAATAATATTGGAGATGGCCGTTGCCATCACAAGGGCTCTCCGTTTCCAAGACAATATACTAGTCTTCCTTCATATCCAGCAAATCAAGGAGTGGAGATCTCAGCTTGCAGAAATGAGCTTTGGTAAATTAGGCTTCCTTCATATCCTGCAAATCAAGGAATGGAGACCCCAGCTTACAGAAATGAGTTTTCGTAAATAGTCAACAGTTTGTGGGATCTAACATCTCAGAGAACTAAGGCTTCTTGGAAACTCGTATGTAGGTGTGAAAAGCCAGACCGACAATTAAGACAAGTGCCCTGAAAGTGACATACAGATGGAGAATATGGTTAATAAGAATATCAAAGGAGAAGGCTATAATGCAGAAAGAAAAGTGAAAAAGTGCGCTGGACATGGCGGGGATACCACAATATTCCTCTTCCTTATCATCATCGAGAGGGCAGAGAATATTGGTAGCGCTATATCATTTCAGCACCCTAATAACTGTAAGAGGATTTGGCATGATGAATATCTGCGTTGAAAACTCATTGCTGAATGCCCTGTTCTCTTAAACATATCGGTAATGGAATTCCCTAAACTCATTGCTGAAAGCCCTGTTCTCCTAAACATATCGGTCTTTGAATTCCCTACTGCAGCTGCAGGTTAGCTGTCGATAATTTTAATAAACCTTATCTCTGATTTTTTTTACGTTAATAGTTAGCTGTTATGGAAAGCTTTTGCTTGTTTAATAAATCATTATAAAAATAAGCTTCACATAGTTGACGACTTCGATACAGATATAAAACTGGAATAACGAGTTTAATGATTCATATTGCATTGTATTGTATACAAGAGCAATGATCAAATTTCTTTTGTAAATAAGGCTAGCGCTCTATACTCTGTTTTTTTTCCATCTGTCCATCCGCCTGTGGTGTTTTTGTATGGTAACACTGCGTCCCGGGCTTTAGATAGTTACACTGTGTAAGTTTTAGGGAAATAAAATGATATCTGGGTGTACATTTGCAACTGAAAAGTGTTTTAATAATTTACTGTATGCGAATTACACCGTTAATATTCGAAATAGGATATTATTATAATCGTTGAATGTAAGCTGAATGTAACTATCTAAAGCCCGGGACGCAGTGTTACCATACAAAAACACCACAGGCGGATGGACAGATGGAAAAAAACAGAGTATAGCGTTCATGATACTTCCATTACAAGTAAAAGTGGACATCGGTTCGCAGCTAGGATGCAAAAGGGATGTCCATACTCAAGAGAAAGTAAATGTTGAGTTTAATCACATGCAGCCATATGTATGCATGCATGTGTTTGTCTGCTTGTAGGTGCATGAGTCTTTATGAATGTGTGTTTGTGTGTGTGTGTTTGTGTGTGTATATGTGAGCCTTAGGTATGCCCTTCCATGAATTTATACATATGCCATGTTTGCAGTGCTCAGAAAATGCACGGAGGAGGAACCGTCGTAAATCCCTGTAGATGTGTCTCTCAGGCTATTGGCGACAGAATTGTCGCCCATAAATGTGATGGAATTTTTTTATATGGTGCCTTCGATATCCTCCGAACGGAACCTCCTTGACCTTCAGGAAATTACCCCCCACACCACCCCCCTTTTTTTTTTTTTTTTTTTTTCCCCCCCCTTTTTTTTTTTTTTTTTTTTTTTGCTGTATCCTCATGACCATTCTCTAATTCTGACCCTTTTTTGTGATATCATTACCATAATTATCAAAATATCAGTGTTGTTCAGGAGGTGCATATAGTTTTTTTGTTTGTTTTTTTAAAATATTTTTATAATCCTTTATAATTAAATGTGTTCGTCGTATTATGCTAACTCAATCATCTGATATGCGTTATTGATTGGTTGGTTCAAGATTCGGTAGGCCTTATACCAGCGCAGCTCCTTATGATATAATAAATAATAGTATTAACGGTAACATTAGTAGTAAAGGTATACCTGCAGTCTTCAAACAAAACAACAACAACAAAAGCAACAACAAAGCAACAGCGATAATGATAGAAATAATATTGCTTTCCTTATTATGCTGATGAGGAATCGAATCTTTCAGACGAGGAAGTGAAGCCGGAAAACCTCTTCTCTCTATTCAAGTAGTTCCGTGATCGATGTCCGCTATAGGCGGAAGGTAATATCCGGGACTGATCTACGGGATTTGGCTCTCTCTCTCTCTCTCTCTCTTTGAAAACTTGAGAACATTTTTCTGGTACACTATATAGCAGTTTTTTATAAGTTATTTGATTGTCATCCCTTCACTGACATTGGGAACTCGAGTCATGATTTTAACTGTATATTCTTCATTTGTTTATCAGCTCTTACCTGACTGGTAATTTTGTGTACTTCGTTCTTTCTGTTTTGTAGAGCAAAATCATTTTGTAAATAATCGTCACTTGCATAGCAAAATGATGCAAATTGTCTTCCAAAGGTTACAGCATTCTGTTAACTAATTTTAGAGAAAAGAGGAACCATGAGGTTTCTGGTCAAAAGATTATTATCATCTATATGAGTGCATCATATGAAAAAGAAGAATTAAAAATCTTGCATTTGTAAGTGTCAAAGAGGGTCATTAAAAATATAAGCGATATAAGTAAAAGAAAGTAATAGCAACAACCGCACAAAGTGAGAGAGAGAGAGAGAGAGAGAGAGAGAGAGAGAGAGAGAGAGAGAGAGAGGTGAATAAATAGCAACCATAATCTTGCCTCCCAAATATCTCTCATGGTATTATGCGGCTGTTATGACCTTGTAACTTAAGAGTTATCAGCCAAAGTGGCTGTTTAATGCATATGTATATTGCCCATATGTTCCGTTTACGAGATATTACATACTATGAAATTGTCCGGCCGAGGGAATTGTTACCTAACAGGTTGCTTTTAAACCCATGTGTTACTTGTTCCTCGTTCGTATTTCAATGACAAAATCTGTTATAATACATGATCTGATACGCAAACACATGCGCGCAAAAATACATACTTCTTTATATATATAATATATATATCTATATATAGATATATATATATATATATCTATATATAATATATATATGTGTGTGTGTGTGTATATATATATATATAATATATATATATATATATATATATATATATATACATGTAAGTGTGTGCATGTGTTTACGTATCAGATCAAGTATCATAACAAGGTTGATCTTTCGCAGGGCCGGATTAGTTTCCAAACCAATATTGTTTAGTTGACATTAACTCAAAATACCTATATCACTACTTAGGCCAGTCTAGAGCACTATGGAATTTAACAACCAGTATCAATGTGTGTGTGTGTGTGTGTGTGAGGTCGCGTGTATAGGACCTCGTGGTCCAGAGGTTATGATACTTGCCTTACCAGCCAACCCTCCTGGGTTCGAATCCCCAGCAAGGCAAAGGAATTCTGTTACTTATCGTTTAACTTCAGTCCACCTAAATACTGAATTAGGTGCCTAAAAGGCAGTACTGAGAATTAGGTTACATTAAGGTCTCTTTCATATGCACTAAGAAAATCACATTCCATATTCAAACATGATCAGATTACAGCTGACAAATGACAACACATCGAATGTGGAAGTAGATTTAATAATTGTCAGCAAAATGAAGCTCATCTGGCCCAACCCTACAGGCTAAACTAGATATGAGTCCGAGATCTGTAGATAATAAATCTTATTTTGCTGTAATCGCTGTTACTGAATTATTATTAAATATTGCTCTCAAATTACAGTAATATTGCATTTATTTGCTGATATGAATATAGGATTGACATATGTGCTTTAATGATTGTTGAATTTAGTTTGCAAGACCTGAAAGCCCCTTAATAAAAGCAGAAAGTTTGGATCCCATGAGAATAACCACCTGATGCCGCTCAGAATTTGCTTTTCCCTTTGTATTTCACAACAGACCAGAATATGTTTGCATACTATCATTCCATTGAAGCAGTTGTAACTCAGCTAGTAATTTAAGGAGAATGATTTATTGTTGTCAGCTGCGTTTCCTACCTGATATGTACAAAATATTAAAGGCTCAAACGTGAAATTAATGAATACCTTTGGCACTAGTAAGCAGTGGAAATTAACATTCAAGGAATCCCTGGCTACTCTCTCTCTCTCTCTCTCTCTCTCGTCTCTCTCTCTCTCTCTCCTCTCTCTCTCTCTCTATATATATATATATATATATATATATATATATATATATATATGTATATATATATATGTATATATATTCACATACATACACACACGCACACACACACATATATATAGTATATATATGCGTGTTTGTATGTATGCATTTATATATTAATATATATATATATAATATATATATATATACACTATATATGTAAATTTTCCAAAACTTCTTTGAGAAAGTGTTTGCTTTTTTGTTAATAGGTATTTCCATTTAGTAATATGAATTCGTCGGACCTTTTTCTCATTCATTATAATAATGCGTTCTGCTAATCTCACGGATCCTAGTGATATAGAAATTTACAAGTAATTTCTTGATATTCTGAACTGTTTTGAACTCTTAGTAATATTTAATTTGATGTGCGCAAAAACACCAATATTTTGAAAATAGATGTTTACTGTTTGCAGTTGTTTTTGTTCAAACAACATTATTTTTCTGGCTTTGTGACCCTAGGGAAACGTTCGATTAATTTGATATTTTTTTTAAACAAACAGTATAAACTAAAGTATTTGTTTGGTATACATAGTTCCTGTAATGTCATTGCATGTAGGTTTTGTAACTTATTTTTCTTTCTATTTTCTATTTATTTGTTAAAAGTAGTACTAACTTCCAGAAGAAAATGAGATGTAAGGCTAACTATACTAGCTACATTCCTCGAATATCCTTTTTTATTTGTAAAACTTATATCCCGAAGACTAAAAATGCTTTTTAATTTCATTTTCTAATTGAAATTTACTATTCATAGATTCCCATAACCTTTTTATTATTTTTTTTACTTCCCAATATAAGCATTTATTTCCAAATATCTCCTAAGTCATTTTCGTGACTGATGCCATAGGCACATCTTTTCGTTTGCTAGTTTTTCTTGAAATAGGTTTCTCATCCGTCTGTGAAGGACATCCTATCACAAAAGCTCGTATAAATAAAAGGATATTGGATTGGTCAACTTTTGACTGATCAAAAATCCCTATGACATTAGCTTACAATGCTCTTTAACTTTTTTAAAAGCCCCTATTAGAGTTTTTTTTTTTTTTTTTTTTTTTATTATTTTTTTTGCTTAGATAACTTGATATCCATTATTGCTATGAGGTTCAGTTCCTTTTCTAACCATCTTTTCGATATTGACACCAGCATCAGTTCATATTTGAAAACCACCGTTATAGGAGATACCTGTTGTATACATTATATGTCTTAATTAATCTTAATTTTTAACTTTCCGTAAAAAAAAAAAACAATTGTGCTGGGTTTGTCTGTCCTTTCGAACTTTTTCTGTGTTCCTTCAGATCTAAACAACTACTGAGGCTAGAGGGCTGCAAACTGGTGTGCTGGTCATCCACCCTCCAGTAATCAAAAGTAACAACCTGCAGCCCTCTAGCCACAGTAGTTTTTATTCTATTTAGGGTTAACGTTATCCATAATCGTGCTTCTGGCAACGATATAGTCCAGGCCACCACCGCTCCGTGGTTAAAATTTCATGGGCTGCGGCTCATACAGAATTATACAGACACCGAAAGATAGATCAATAGCCTTGATTATACGCTGTAGAGGCTGTACAGAAAACTCGATTGTGCTGAGGAAACCTGTGCAATTTTTAGTTGTTTAATGTAGAGATATATCTCACTGGTAGTTTACATAAAGCATTCTGTTCTCCACTTCATCAGATATGCTGAGTATAATAATACAACTGTAAACAGAAACAAGTTAATATTTTCATAAATACACAATTTGCTTCATAGCCGGAATGCGTTTGAAAAGGGTAAACGAATCAAAGGAAAGAAGCACTTTGTTATAATAAAAAAATGGGAACGGAAATACAATAAAATTGTATTTCCGTAAATACAATTCAGTAAAATTCAGAGTCCATTATTATTATTATTATTAGTAACACAAATAACTTTCCTCTTGCACATTTATAGCAGGGAAATTAATAATTAATTGTAATAATTATATGAGCCCAATAATACATATTAAAGAAATATCTGATAATTTGTAAGTGCGACAGATATTCAGCTATAGATTTAAAAACAGACCTTATGAATACCTTACCTTATAAATAAACGAGAATGAGATATATTTCTAGAATTTATAGTTTATGTTTCTTAGGGTCTAATATATATATATATATATATATATATATATATATATATATATATATATGCTGGGGACATAATCTTACTGCTGAAAGTTCTCACATTTATAGTATCCAGCTCTTTACTAAAGCGAAAGTCTCTCTCTCTCTCTCTCTCTCTACTCTCTCTCTTCAAATCTCTCTCTCTCTCTCTCTCTCTCTCTCTCCTATCGATATATATATATATATATATATACTATATATATATATTATATATTATCTGTGTGTGTGCGTGCTTGTATATACATATAAATTTATATTGTATATGTATACATATTTATATATGAAATGTATATATATATATATATATATAAAAATATATATATATATAATATATATATATATATATATATAAACCACACACACACACACACACACCAATAATCGAAACAATTTGTCACGAAATATTCGCTACATTTGTCACGTAACAACGAGGCAATAAAAGTTCATCCTCGATGGTTGACCTTCACGACAGATTAACAAGAAAGAGAGAGAGAGAGAGAGAGGAGAGAGAGAGAGAGAGAGAGAGAGTGGGGGGGGAGCCGAAGATGATCTGTGTCGTTTGTGTGAAGATGCAAAAATGGCACATTGATCCTCTCTCCCCCAAACCGATGTGGTCTCGAGGCGAACCGCGAATCGTGTACCCAGCGAAAAGGTAAGGAATGCGAACCTGAAGGGACGTGAATATCAATCAGCCAATGGAACTTCGGAAATATGGTGTTTGAGTAGGAACTCGAAGGGGTGTGACAGGAATGAAGACGTTTGGGGTTCTTTGTTGCTGTTACGTACATGGCAAATATTACACATATAAAATATATATATTACATATATATGTAAAATTTATAAATAAATAATATATATGTTATATATATATACATATATATATATATATATATATATATATATATATATATATATATAAAATATATATGTGTGTGTATGTATTATGTATATATGTACTACCATTCACCAATATATTATATATATATATATAAATATATATATATATATATATATATATATATATATATATATAATATATATATACATATATATATATATATATATATACTATATATATATTTATATACATATATAGATATATACACACACACACACACTAAAACATTCTTAAGGAAACTACGTTCGTAAAAAGAAAGCATTATAAAAGATGACTCGGTTTTACCTTTTGTCAAATGAAGAAAAAAAAAGACAACAGAAGCAAATAGGTTTGTATCCATTCGAGTGCAGGCGACGGCCATTATCCTTGACATCAGGCTTCAAATGAAGAATAGGAGTGAAGGCGAAAGATGTTGCGCTGCGCGTTTTCATTATCCTTGTGGCCATATACTCGGGTTGTGTTTCATATCACGTTTTGTCTCCCCTGATGCCAGTCCTATGCGAAGAAACACGCGCACACGCACATACGAACGTACACACTCGCGTGCCATAAAACACATACACACACACACACACACACACATATATATATATATATATATATATATATATATATATATATATATATATATATATATGAATTTTTATCACGTGCGCGGTGACATTTTATATCCACAAACATTAAGTTAAAATAAAATGTTTATTATACTATTTGTTAGTCGTAGTGGCATTTGTAGCGCAATGTTTGGTGTATATATATATATATATATAATATATATATATATATATATATATATATATATATATATATATATATATATATTAGCTGTTTTTGGTGATATCTGTCGTTCTTAGTGACCCAGAGAACCTTTTCTTCTCCCGAGTCTAGCATTTGCCATAATGTTTTCTTTTACTTTAGCCGATTGAAACTTGTATATTGTTGCTGAATGTTATTACAGGAGACTAAGCCTTCAAATAAAAAAATATTAAGATATATACAGAAAGAATTTCCTACGGCGTCAGTAACCTTGATGTTGCAACGCCA
Organism: Macrobrachium nipponense; assembly: GCF_015104395.2. Lineage (NCBI taxonomy): Eukaryota > Metazoa > Arthropoda > Malacostraca > Decapoda > Palaemonidae > Macrobrachium > Macrobrachium nipponense. Next base: position 22,893,746 of record NC_087206.1, read on the forward strand.
GTTTTAATGCCCTTAAATGATACAATCATTGAATTCACAATATAGGTATTAATTCCTTATGTTAAGGAATCATACTATATATCTTCAGTAATATGAATAGATGAAGCTTCATTTTCAAAAAAGTGTGGTTATCGACTTTACCTCACAAGCAAAAGGCCTTTTGGGATAACGTCTTGTAATGAGTCTCTTCTTAAAGGCGACTTCCCTCTAGAGTTCTTTCGCTCTCTTTTCTAGATAAACTAGAGAACAAGTTATCATTAAGGACCGAATTTGTTGTTAGTGAGCCAAGATGCAACCCGCATTATAGTTGAGGCTGCCTCTATTTTACAGTCTGTCTCTTTGAAATGTAAAGCTTTTCTGTGACAAGATCTTGTTCTCTGCAGATTAAAATAGGCTGCAGCCTCTCTGCTCTTAGTTAAGCAACAACAGTAACCTGATACACTTGAGGCAATAACCTAATAAGAATGCACGATTTCCTCAGAGATGCCTGTTGTCAAGTACAGGCAATGTTAATAGCATGAGCGGCAGTCTGACAGCTTCTATATGTCACGGTAGAGAGAGAGAGAGAGAGAGAGAGAGAGAGAGAGAGAGAGAGAGAGGGTAAACCAAAGGGAGAGACAGAGAGATAGACAGACAGACAGGCATAGAAAAGGAGAGAGAGAAGGAGAAAAAGATAGAGACAGACAGACATAGAGAGAGAGAGAAAGAGAGAGACAGACAGACAGACAGAGAAGGAGAGAGAGAAGGAGAAAAAGAGAGACAGACAGACAGACATACAGAGAGAGAGAGAGAGAGAAGAGAGAGAGAGAGAGAGATAAACCAAAGGGAGAGACAGATAGACGGACAGCCAGGCATAGAAAAGGAGAGAGAAAAGGAGAAAAAGATAGACAGACAGACATAGAGAGAGAGAAAGAGAGAGAGACAGACAGACATAGAGAGAGAGAGAAAGAGAGAGAGACAGACAGACATAGAGAGAGAGAGAAAGAGAGAGAGACAGACAGACATAGAGAAGGAAAGAGAGAAGGAGAAAAAGGTAGAGACAGACAGACATACATAGAGAGAAGAGAGCGAAACAGACTGGCATAGAGGAGAGAGAGAGAGTGAGGAGGAGAGAGAGAGAGGGGGGGGGGGGTAAACCAAAGGGAGAGACAAATAGACAGACAGACAGGCATAGAAAAGGAGAGAGAAAGAGAGAGGGAGAGACAAACAGACATAGAGAAGGAGAAAAAGGTAAAGACAGACAAGACATACATACATAGAGAGAGTGAAAGAGAGAGCTAAACAGACAGACAGGAATAGAGAGTGGTAGAGAGAGGGAGAAAAGATACAGAGAGAGAGAGAGAGAGAGTTCCGAAAGTATTTAGTGGGGAAGTGTGGTTATAATTACTTGCGAACTCTCATATAAAAATTTGTCCCTTCGTTATATCATTCTTTTCTTCGCGTACTTTGCTAAGCCACACTTTTGTTCAGCTTTTATTTTATCATATCAACTAACGAACCTATGGGGTAAAAGCGCGATAACTGCGTGAAGGCTATATACAAGTAAAAAGCTGCGTAATAGAAAGATTCTATGCAGAATATATGTATGTGTATATATATATATATATATATATATATATATATATATATATATATATATATATATATATATTATATATTTTATATATATATATATATATATATATATATATATATATATATATCTATTTTTATTGTAATTTCAAATTTATTTAATTTTCATTGCAATTTTTACGTTTATTGTAATTGTGAATTTCAATTGCTGACTGATGATGTATTGGTGGCATCATGAAACGTTTCATAATAAAACTGTCGTCTGACTGGACACCTCTTCCTTTATATTTATGGTTTTCCTGATATATATATATATATATATATATATATATATATATATATATATATATATATATATATATATGTGTGTGTGTGTATATATATATATATATATATATATATATATATATATATATATAATATATAATATATATATCACATCAGGAAGACCATATATATAAAGGAAGAGGTGCCCAGTCAGACGACAGTTTTATTATGAAACGTTTCATGATGTCACCAATACATCATCAGTCAGCAATTGAAATTCACAATTAAAATAAACGTCAAAATTACAATAAAAATTAGAACATACTCAGACGGTTAAAATAGAGAATGAGGAGAAAACTACGTATAAAAAAAAAAGAGAGCTGATTGCCTAAAAACGTTAAGGACTGCACACAACGTAAACCTTACGCCAGAGAGAGAGAGAGAGAGAGAGAGAGAGAGAGAGAGAGAGAGAGAGAGAGATGACAAGTGTTGGAGCTTAAACTAGGTGATATGTACTTGATAAACAATGACTCAAGGGTAGTTAGGTGGGTAGTTTGCTTTGTGGTGCCAATAATATAGAAATGTTTCTTTTCGATGGTGATTTTACAACTCTCTGAATGTGTTCTTATATTAGAGAACTCGGGATTAGAAATTCTGGACCCAGTTCTGTAACTTAATCCCAAATGGCTGTAATACCATACTTGTAACAGTCAACGTGAAGGACCAACACAAATACCAAGACATCTTGGGCTTTCATATATTTATATATAATATTGAACTCCATGAAATCCTGTAATTTGTCCTCGTAATTAAAAACCTTCCATTTTTTTGGGATTCATGGGAATGAGATTGAGTTTTAAAAAACCGAAATCCTCTTCAATAATATTTTTGACGTTCAAACGTAAACTATCTGAATGAATAAATGGGAGGGGTGCGTACATGGTTAACTTAGGTACATTAAAATTAAGGGTCCAGAATCTCTAATCCCCGAATCTAATCTAAATTTCCCGAGTTCTCTAATATAAGAACACATGAAAGATTTGTAAAATCACCATCGAAAAGAAACGTTTCTCTATTATTGGCACCACAAAGCAAACTACCCACCTACCTATCCTTGAGTCGTTGTTTATTAAGCACCTTTCACCCAGTTTAAACTCCAACACCTCGTCATCTCCTCTCTCTCTGGCGTGAGGCTTACGTTGTGTGCAGACCTTACCGTTTTTAGTCACTCAGCTCTTTCTTTCTTTTTGAATAAGTAGTTTTCTCCTCATTCTATATTTTAACGTTCTAAGTATATCTTAATTTTTACTGCAATTGTTAAGTTTAATTTAATCGTAAATTTCAAATGCAGACAGATAGTGTTGGTGACAACATGAAACGTTTCTTATTAATAAAACGCGTCTACATGACTGTCGTCTGATTGGACACCTCATATATATATATATATCTATATATATATATATATATATATATATATATATATATATCTATATTATATATTATATATTATATATATATTATATATAATATATATATATATATATATATATATATATATTATATATATATATATATATATATATATATATATTATAAGTAATCAATACACAATCACGTGTGGAATGGAGGTAAATTTATGACTCACATCGGGATCGAACCGAGGCCTTTCAATTGAAAGGCAAGGTTGCAGTTATTTAGTTTGGAAAATCCTTTATTGCTTGTGCGGTTCAGTTGGCAGCGCCCTTGTCTTTCAATTGCAAGACATGGTATCGATCCGGAGTGAGTAAAAAAAAATAGAGGGAAAATTGGGACTTGGTACTGCCTGTGATTACAAAGACGACGGATTCAATTATTTCACTTTAAAAGACGACGGATTGAATTACTTCACATTACAAGTACAACAGATTGAATTACTTCACTTTACAAGTACGACGGATTAAATTACTTCACTTTACAAAGACGACGGATTAAATCTCTTCACTTTAAAAGATGACAGATTGAATTAATTCACATTACAAGTACGACAGATTGAATTACTTCACTTTACAAGGTTACGAAGGATTAAATTACTTACTTTAACAAAGACGACGGTTGATAAATCTTCTTACTTTAAAAAATGACAGATTGAATTAAATTCACATTACAAGTACGACAGATTGAATACTTCACTTTACAAGTACGACGGATCAATTACTTCACTTCACGGAAGACGACGGATTTGAATTACTTTCACATTACAAATACGACAGATTGAATTACTTCACTTTACAATACGACGGATTAAATTTACTTCACTTTACAAAGGACGACGGAATTAAATCTTCTTCACTTTAAAAATGGACAGATTGAATTAATTCACATTACAAGTACGACAGATTGAATTACTTCACGTTACAAAGTACGACGGATTCACAAATTAAATTCACTTTACGAAGACGACGGATTGAATTACTTCACATTACAAATAGACAGATTGAAATTACTTCACTTTACAAGTACGACGGAATAAAATTTACTTCACTTTTACAAAGACGATGGATTGAATTACTTCACTTTACAAATACGGTTGATTAAATTACTTCACTGTACAAATACAACGGATTAAATTACTTCACTTTGAAATACGGAGGATTAAATTGCTTCAATGTACAAATACGACGGATTAATTTACTTCAGTGAACGAATACGACGGATTAAATTAATAATCACTTTACAAATACGACTGATTTAATTACTTCACTTTACAAAATACGACGGATTAAATTTTACTTCAATTTACAAATAAGATGGATTAAATTACATGATTTCGCGTATATCCCAATTTTTAAGAATATATTTATTTTGCAAATACGACAGAGATGAATTGCGTGATACCCCATTTTTAAGAATATATTTATTTTGCAAATACGACAGAGATGAATTGCATGATACCCAATTTTTAAGAATATATTTATTTTACAAATACGACAGAGATGAATTGCATGATACCCATAAATACCTATGACTGCGCAAGTTCCGACATTTTCAAACCACGCTCCTTTTAGAAAGCTGACCCAGATAGAATCGACCATTGTCCACTCCTGAAAAGCCGTACATTACGTTTCCATTCAGAATGTCATACACTTCAGTAAGGAAGGAAAGAGAGAGAGAGAGAGAGAGAGAGAGAGAGAGAGAGAGAGATTTCCTCATACAGCTTCTTTTCAATCTCTCTACATTACATTTCCCTTCAAAATGTCATACACATTTAGGCAAGGAGAGAGAGAGAGAGAGAGAGAGAGAGAGAGAGAGAGAGAGAGAGAGAGAGATCTTCATAAAGCTCCTTTATAATCTCTTTATACCCTTTGAGCCAATTCCTACACAGTAATGCAATCTTGAAATGGAACATTTCTTTGGCTCTTGAAGGCACCGGAGTTTAATCTTTCTGCCCCAAAAGAACGACTTTGCTTTTTTTAAGAAGAGTTTTTTAAGAGTTTTTTTTTTCTCGTAAGAAGAGAGTACGGGAAAAAATCGACCTCATATCCAGTTCATGATAGAATATTTCCGAGCTTAAAGAAAGAAGAAGTCCGTGAATTCCTTTTAGCTTTGATAATCTGTGATTTGCTGCGTGGCGTGCTTGTAGGACGTTACTTTGGGCTGGGTTCCTAAGGGATGTTAGGATGTCTTTTTCCTGACAATGAAAAGTCACGTCGTTGCTTTTGCCGTACCTTTTTTTTTTTTACTTGGTTTTGCTTGGGGAGGTTAGGTATTTATCGTCTAACAAAATCATTAATCTTAAAATACTCTTTAATTATTATTATTATTATTATTATTATTATTATTATTATTATTATTATTATTATTAATTATTATTATTATTATTATTATTTACTCCTTGTATACAGTCTGTCTTATTTTGTGATATTACGAAATTTGACTGTGACAAGAATCTTAGTTCTTAACACTATTGTATTGTGATATTTATTAATACATAATCTCCAGCATTCTTGCAATTTTGCTTCAAAAAAAGTATATTATGATGCCAGAGTTTTGAATCCTTTATATATAAATATATATATATATATATTTATATATATATATATATATATATATATATATACTATATATATATATATATATATATATATTTTATATATATATATATATATATATATATACATATATATATAAAACATTTTAAATATATGAGCATATACTGTATAATATATTATATATATATATATATATATATTATATATATATATATATGTATGTATATATATATATAACATATATATACATATATATATACATATATATATATATATATATTATATATATATATATATATATATATTTATATATGTGTGTGTGTGTGTGTGTGTGTGGTGTGTACACGCCTGCGCATGTATTTGTATACTTAGGTATTGCCATGCTCAGCAAAGTCCTCTGGACTGCAAACATCAAACTGGGCTGATAGCCTTTAACCTTCCTAAGTTTATATGATACAGTCGTGGCATTTAGGGGCCAGTCACGCCCCTATGGCACTAAATCCAAGCTATATTTTAAGGTTTTCGATATTGTTGGGCTTTCGACAACCGCCGAATTTATCGATAATAAACTTGACTCAGTTTTGAAATCATAGGCGGCACTCGCTTTCCAAGAATCATACATTCTATATTATATATATATAACACACACACACACACACAATATATATATATATATATATATATATATATATATATATATATATATATATATATATATATTGTTATGAACTTCACGATGGTCTGA
>NC_087206.1:22905357-22907857 GCF_015104395.2 Macrobrachium nipponense
ATCAGAACTGGGTTGAATTCAGATTGCTTATGCGGGAAGCATGACTACAGAATGAAGAATTTATTATACAAAAATAAATGAATAAATGAAAAATAATATAAATATGATGATGCAAGCAAGATGCGCTGTTCATAAGCAGATATTGGGGAAAACTTAAATTATTGAAGCGGAAGCGATAGATAATTAAAGAAAGTAAGAGGTATAAGGATACTTAAACTCACTCTCCCACTCCAGAGGCTCTCGGGCCTCTTGGTGGCCCATGGCCGCTCACACCAGACCTCTCTACGTTCCCCTGTTGAGCGCTGCATCTCTCCAGTTATTCTCAGGATCGTCTCAAATCCCAGGTCTCTTAGATCTCTGAACACATTATCTTTCCATCTCATCATTGGTCTCTCCCCATCGGTCTTCTCCTATCTACTGACACTTCTATAACTACTTTAGGCACTCCTTCCATTCTACTCCTTCCATTCTAACCACTTGCCCAGCCCAACGTATCCTCTTCCATCTTCCATAACCACTTATTAGCAGTTGTCTGGTTAAATCTCTTATTTCGCTGCTGTGTCTTCTTCTACAAACACCATTTATGTCGTTAATGGTGCCTGTTATTCTTCGTAAAATGTAAAAAAAAAAAACAGTAGTTTAATTAAACTGGCCACGTAGGGTAGTGACAGCGAGTAAATACAATTCATTTCCAGAGATGAATCGAGGACAGTTTAAGTTGCCCAGAGATTTCTTTATTTGGGTTGTAGTCTCGTAGCTGAGATCTTTCGTTCGTATTCTCATCCTTCTCCAGTGGTCATAACAGTAATTAATTACCGTGACTTGGTGGTAAAGACATTTGTGTAAACACATGTATATATAAAAATTAAAACATACATATATATCATATTAATACTATATATATATATATATATATATTTATATTTATATGTTATATATATGATATATATCTATGTATGTATATGTATATGTATTAATAATGTTATATATCTAATATATTATAGATTATATATATAATATATATATAATATATGTATATGTATTATATATATATTATATATATATTTATTAATATATCTACATATATCGATTCTAAATCTATTTCTATATATATAGTATATATATATATATATATATAATATAATAGATAATAATAAATATATATTATACTCTACATATATCTATCTATCTATCTAATATATATATATATATATATAATATATATATATATATATATATATATTATATCTACATATACTATCTATCTATCTATCTGTCTATCTATATATATATATATATATATATATATATATATATATATATATATATACATATATAAAATAAAATTGTACACACACACACACACACACACACATATATATATATATATATATATATATATATATATATATATATATATATATATGCACAAATATATAAGAAATGAAGCTTCTTGTATTTTTTTATATTAATGATAGTAAATATTCACTAACATTGTAAATACTAGCTAAAAAATTTTCTCTGAAGTTGCGAGTTGTAAAGTTAAACATTTCGAAATGATCACCCGAAAAATAAGGTTCAAGGAACCACAGAGAGAGAGAGAGAGAGAGAGAGGAGTTGCGGTATTTTCAAAGAGATTCCCTCAAACGTAAAATTAAATAGGATGAGATGTTGGTGTACTAGGTTTCTCTCTCTCTCTCTCTCTCTCTCTCTCTCTCTGATATCGCCTTGTTTATGGTCCCCTCATAACTCCGATATTGCCCCTCAAAGCATCCAGCGGTAAAGCAACATCTTCGTATACAGCCCAAAGCAGGGAGAGACTTCCACAGCCAAAAGTATTTATAATTGGTTTTAAATTCATGCAAAAATGCTCTGTCTCAGCAGTTCGTCCTGAAATTAATTTTCCTGCCACAACCGGGCTGTGGTTGAAAGTTTCGTGGGCTGCGACTGAGAATTTCATGGTTCGTGGCTGAGTTTCATACAGCATTATACGTTGTATAGAAAATTTGATTGCACTAAAGAAACTTCGGAGCATTTTCTACTCGTTTGTATGGTTCTCTATTTCTTCAGTTATACGTCTTAACATCTCATTTTTTTTATTCTAATTTAAAAAGGTTTAATGATGGATTAATTAATTTCACGGGAAACTTGAAATACCAACGCTTGGTACCTCTGTGCGTCTTACACAGGCACATATACAGTGAGCTCTGCGATTTATGCGATATTCGGAATTGTACACATCAAAGAAAATGTGCTAGTCATTTACCCAGCCACACTTCAAGCTATGTGTGTGTGTCTGCGTGACCGTTGGCAAACGCACACGTCGTTAAATTATGTACACCTACAGCAATAAATGTGGTACGTTATGTTGTCTCTTGTTGATATTTTGCATTGCCGGTAAATACCCGCAGTCGATATCACTGAAACTTCTATCCTTCTGCCTCTACCAATCACAATCAGCTTTGATGCTATCGGCTGTGGAAATTTACAGTTAAATTAA
>NC_087206.1:22912857-22930357 GCF_015104395.2 Macrobrachium nipponense
AGGGAGAGAGAAAAGGGAACATTTGTACAAGGGAAACAGTGAAAGGGAGTGAGAAAAGGGAACATTTGTACAAGGGAAACAGTGAAAGGGAGTGAGAAAAGGGAACATTTGTTCAAAGGAAACAGTGAAAGGGAGAGAGAAAAGGGAACAAATTTGTTCAAAGGAAACAGTGAAAGGGAGAGAGAAAAGGGAACAAATTTGTTCAAAGGAAACAGTGAAAGGGAGAGAGAAAAGGGAACATTTGTACAAGGGAAACAGTGAAAGGGATGTGAGAAAATAAAAGGGAACATTTTGTACAAGGAAACAGTGAAAGGGAGTGAGAAAAGGAACATTTGTTCAAAGGAACCAACAGTGAAAGGGAGTAGTGATGGGAAAAGGGAACAAATTTGTTCAAAGGAAACAGTGAAAGGGAGTGAGAAAAGGGAACATTTGTACAAGGGAAACAGTGAAAGGGAGTGAGAAAAGGGAACATTTGTACAAGGAAAACAGTGAAAGGGAGAGAGAAAAGGGAACATTTGTTCAAAGGAAACAGTGAAAGGGAGTGAGAAAAGGGGAACAAATTTGTTCAAAGGGAAACAGTGAAAGGGAGAGAGAAAGGGGAACATTTGTACAAGGGAAAAGAAACAGTGAAAGGGAGTGAGAAAAGAGAACATTTGTACAAGGGAAACAGTTGAAAGGGAGGTGAGAAAACGAGAACATTTGTACAAGGGAAACAGTGAAAGGGAGTGAGAAAAGAGCGGAACATTTGTACAAGGGAACAGTGAAAGGGTGGAGTGAGAAAAGGGAACATTTGTACAAGGGAAACAGTGAAAGGGAGAGAGAAAAGGGAGGGAAACATTTGTACAAGGGAAAACAGTGAAAGGGATTGAGAAAAGAGGAACATTTGTACAAGGGAAACAGTGAAAGGGAGTGAGAAAAAGGGAACATTTGTACAAGGGAAACAGTGAAAGGGACGTGAGAAAAAGGGAAAACATTTGTACAAGGGAAAACAGTGAAAGGGAGTGATTTGTGGGAAAAGAGAGTGAAAATTTGTACAAGGGAAACAGTGAAAGGGATTGAGAGGGAACATTTGTACAAGGGAAACAGTGAAAGGGAGAGAGAAAAGGGAACATTTGTGCAAGGGAAACATTGAAAAGGGGATGAGAAAAGGGAACAATTGTACAAGGGAAAACAGTGAAAGGTGTTGAGAAAAGGGGAACATTTGTACAAGGGAAACAGTGAAAGGATTGGAGAAAAAGGGAAACGCTTTGGTACACAAGGGAAACAGTGAAAGGGAGTTGGAAAGGAAAACATTTGTACCAAGGGCAATTAAAGGGTGGAAAGGGAAAAGGTTTTGAGGAAACGGAAAGGACAATTTGTTCAAAGGGAACCAGTGAAAATTGGAGAAAGGGGAAGAAAAGGGAAACATTTGTATTCAAGGGAAACCAAAGGGTGAAGGGGTTGGCGGAAAAGGTGAAACATTTGTACAAGGGAAAACAGTGGAAAAGGGAGTGAGAAAAGGGGAAACATTTGTACAAGGGAAACAGTGAAAGGAGGGAGGTTGCGGGAAAAACGTAAACAAATTTGTTCAAAGGGGAAAGGAAACGTGGGAAAAGGGAAAGGAGGAGAAAAAGGGAACTTTGTACAAGGGAAACAGTGAAAGGGAGTTTGAAGGAAAAGGGAAACATTCTTGTTACAAGGGAAACAGTTGAAAGGAAATGAGAAAAAGGGAAAAATTTGTTCAAAGGAAACTGTGAAAGGGGGAAAGTGAAAGGAAAAGGGGAAACATTTGTAAACGGGAAACAGTGAAAGGGAGAGAAAAGGGGTTTAAAAAAAAAAGGGAAACATTTGTACAAAGGGAAACAGTGAAAGGGAGTGAGAAAGGGAACAAATTTGTTCAAAGGGCAACAGGGAAAGGGAAGTGAAAGGGAAACGGGAAACATAAATGGTTAAACACGGGAAAGGGAAACAAGGGTTTGGAAGGGAAAGTGAAAGGGAAAAGGACATTTGTTAAGGGCAAAGGGAAAGGGAGTGAAGGGAAAAACGTTGGAAAAGAAAAGGGTAACATTTTGTACAAGGGAAACCGTGAAAGGGAATTGAAAGGGAAAAGGGAACATTTGTAGAAAAGGGGAACAGTTGAAAATGAGGTTGAGAAAAAGGGAACCCCCCCCCATTTGGTAAACAGGGAAACAGTGAAAGGGAGGGTGAAAAACGGAAAAACAAATTTGGGTTCAAAGGAACAAGTTTGAAGGGAGAGAGAAAAGGGAACATTTGTACAAAGGAAACACAGTGAAAGGGATGAGAAAGGACGGGCTTTGTACAAGGGAAACGTGAAAGGGAAAAGTGAGGAAAAAGGGAACATTTGTACAATGGGAAAACACAGTGAAAGGGAGTGAGAAAACGGGAACAAATTTTGTTCAAAGGAAAACAGTGCAAAGGGAGAGAGAAAAAGGGAACATTTGTAACAAGGGTAAAAAACCTGCAAGGGAGTGAAAGGGAAAGGGAACATGTTCGTACAGGGAAACAGTTTGAAAGGGATTGAGAAAAGGGACCAAATTTTGGTTTCAAAGAAAATGTGAAAGGGAAAAGGGTGAGAAACGGGAACCTTTGTTCAAAAGGGAAACAGTGGGAAAGGGAGAGAGAAAAGGGAAACATTTGTTACAAGGGAAACAGTGAAAGGGAGTGAGAAAAGGGGAACAAATTTGTTCAAAGGAAACGAGGAAAGGGAGTGAAATAAAAGGGAACAATGTACATGGAAACAGTAAAAAGGGAACTGAAAGAAAGGAACATTTTGTTACAAAGGGAAACTGTGAAAGGGATAGTGAGAAAAGGGAACAAATTTGTTAACAAAGGTAAACAGTGAAAGGGCATTTGGAGAAAAGGGAAAACAAATTTGGGTTCAAAGGAAACAAAGTTTGAAAGGGAGTGATAAAAGGGAACATTGTACCGGGAAAAAAAGGGGAGTTTAAGGGAAGAGAAAAGGGAAAAGGGAAAATTTGTACAAGGGAAACAGTGAAAAGGGAGTGAGAAAAGGGAACATTTGTTCAAAGGAAACAGTTTGAAAGGGGAGAGAAAAGGAACAAAATTTGTTCAAAGGAAACAGTGAAATGGGTAGTGAGAAAAGGGAACAAAATTTTGTTCAAAGGAAAACAGTGAAAGGGAGAGAGAAAAGGAAATTTGTACAAGGGAAAACATGGGAAAGGGAGTGAGAAAAGGGAACATTTGTTCAAAAGGGAAACAGTGAAAGGGTGAGAAAAGGGACAAATTTGGTTTCAAAGGAAAACATGAAAAAGGGCGTGGAAAAAGGGAACATTTGTACAAAGGGGAAAAACAGTGGAAAGGGAATTGTGAGAAAAGGGAAACACTTTGTACCAAAGGAAACAGGTGGAAAGGGAGTGAGAAAAAGGGAACAAGTTTGTTCAAAGGAAACAAGGGTGAAAGGGAGTGAGAAAGGGAAACATTTGTACAAGGGAAACAGTGGAAAGGGAGTGAGAAAAGGGAACATTTGTTCACAAGTAACAGGTGAAAGGGACGAGAAAAAGAACATTTGTACAAGGGAAACAATTGCACGGGAGTGAGAAAAGGGTAACATTTTGTTCAAAGGAAACAAAGGGTGAAAAGGGAGAGCAAACAGGGAACCTTTGTAACAGGGAAACAGTGAAAGGAAAGGGTGAAGAAAAGGGAACAAATTTGTTCAAAGGAAAATAAAGGGAGAGAGAAAAGGACAAATTTGTTCAAAGGAAACTGGGTGAAAGGGAGAGAAAAGGGAACAAATTTGTTCAAAGGAAAACAGGGTGAAAGGGAGAGAGAAAAGGAATCAAATTTGTACAAGGGGGGGGAAACAGTTGAAAGGGAGAGAGAAAAGGGAACATTTGTACAAGGGAAAACAGGTTAAAAAGGGGTTGAGAAAAGGGAACATTTGTTCAAAGGTAACAAGTGAAAGGGAAGTGAGAAAGGGACAAATTGTCAAAGGAAACATTGAAAGGGAGTGAGAAAAGGGAACAATTTTACAAGGGAACAGTTGAAAGGGAGTGAGAAAAAGGAGAACAATTTGGGGTAAACAAGGGAAACAGTGAAAGGGAGTGAGAAAAGGGAACATTTGTTACAAAGGAAACAGTGAAAGGGAGTGAGAAAAGGGAAAACTTTGGGTACAAGGGCAACCGTTTGAAAGGGAGTGGAAGAAAAGGGAAACAATTTGGTAAACAAGGGAAACATGAAATAGGGAGTGAGAAAAGGGAACATTTGTTACAAAGGTAAAACAGTGAAAGGGAGTGCGAAAAGGGAACAACTTTTTGTTCAAAAGGGAAACATTTGTGACAAGGGAAAAGTGAGAAAAGGGAACCATTTGTACAAGGGAAACAGGTGAAAGGGAGTGAGAAAAGGGAAACAAATTTTTGTTTCAAAGGGAAACAGTGAAAGGAGAGTTGAGAAAAAGGGAACATTTGGTATAAGGGTGAAACCAGTGAAAGGGATGAGTGAGAAAAGGGTAACCAATTTTGTTCAAAGGAAACACAGTGAAAGGGAGAGAGAAAAGGGGAACAAATTTGTTACCAAAGGGAAACAGTGAAAGGGAGATGAGAAAAGGGGAACAATTTGTTCAAAGGAAACTTGAAAGGGTGAAAGGGAGAAAAGGGAACATTTTGGTAAAACTAAGGGAAACAGTTTGAAAGGGAGTGAGAAGGGAACCATTTATACCCCCCCCAAGGGAAACAGGGTGACAGGGAGTGAGAAAAAGGGAACATTTGTTATAAGGGAAACAAAGGTGAAACTGGGGAAAGGTGAGAAAAGGAACATTTGTTTCAAAGGCAACAGGGGAAAAAGGGAAGAGAGAAAGGGAACAAATTTGTTCAAGGAAACAGTTGAAAGGGATAGAGAAAGGGAACAAATTTGTTCAAAGGAAACAGTGAAAGGGCGGGAGGGAAAAGGGTCAAAACATTTGTACAAGGGAAACAGGTGGGAATGAAAGGGAAAAGGGAACATTTGTTCAAATGAAACGGTGAAAGGGAAATGAGAAAAGGAACAACTTTGTTCAAATAAACAAGGGTGGAAAGGGAGTGAAAGGGAAAAGGAAACATTTGTACAAGAAAACGGGTGAAATGGCGTGGAAACAGGGAACATTTGTTACAAAGGGAAACAGTTGAAAGGGAGTGAGAAAAGGGAAAACCAAATTTGGGTTCAAGGAACAGTTTTGAAAGGGGAGTGAGAAAAGGGACAATTTGGGTAAACAGGGCAGTGAAACGGTAGTGAGAAAAGGAACAAATTTTGTTCAAAGGAAACAGTGAAAGGAGACGTGGAGAAAAAAAGGGAACATTTGTTTTCCAAAGGAAACAGTGAAAGGGGAAGGAGAGCAAAGGGAAAAGGGCCCATTTGTACAAGGGAAAACAGTGAAAGGGAGTTGAGAAAAGGGAACAAATTTGTTCCAAAGAAAACAGTGAAAGAGGAGTGAAAAAGGGAAAAGGGGAATTTTATTTGTTCAAAGGAAACAATGAAAGGGTGAGAGAGGAAAAGGGAACATTTGGTACCCAAGGGAAAAAAACAGGTGAAATGGGGAGTGAGGAAAAGGGAACATTTGTGTACAAGGGAAAACAGTGAAAGAGAGTGAGAAAAGGGAAACATTTGTACGAAGGGAAACCAGTGAAAGGGGAGTGAGAAAAGAGAAACATTTGTTCAAAGGAAACAGTGGAAAGGGAGAGGAGAAAAAGGGAACAAATTGGTTCAAAAGGAAAAACAGTTGAACAAGGGAGAGAGAAAAGGGAACAAATTTGTTCAAAGGAAACAGTGAAAGGGGAGGAGAGAAAAGGGAACATTTAGTACAAGGGAAACAGTGAAAGGGAGTGAGAAAAAGGGAAACATTTGTTCAAAGGCAAACAGTGAAACGGGAAGTGAGAAAAGGGGAAAACATTTGTTCAAAGGGAAACAGTGAAAGGGAAGTGAGAAAAGGGAACATTTGTACAAGGGCAAACAGTGAAAGGGAAGTGAGGAAAAAAGGGAACATTTGTACAAGGGAAAACAGTGAAATAAGGGAGTGAGAAAAGGGAACATTTGTACAAGGAAAACAGTGAAAGGGCGAGAGAGGAAAAGGGAACATTTGTACAAGGGAAAACAGGAAAGTGAAATGGGAGAAAAGGAACATTTGTAACAGGGAAACAGGTGAAAGGAGTTAGAAAAGGGAACATTTGTATCAAGGGAAACAGTGAAAGGGAGTGAGAAAAGGGAACAGTTTGTTACAAAGGGGAAACCAGTGAAAAGGGAGATGAGAAAAGGGAACAAATTTATGTTCAAAGGAAAAACAGTGAAAGGAGATAGAAAAGGGAACAAATTTTGTTTCAAAGGGAAACAGTGAAAGGAGAGAGACAAGGGAACAAATTTGTTCAAAGGAAACAGTGAAAGGGAGAGAAAGAAAAGAAAAATGTACACGGGAAACAAAGGCAAAGTGAAGGTGAGGAAAAGGAACTATTTGTTTTCAAAGGAAAAACAGTGAAAGGGCGGAGAAAAGGGAAACAAATTTGTTCAAAGGAAACAGTGAAAGGAGTGAGAAAAAGGGAACATTTGTTAAAAAGGGGAAACAGTGAAAGGGAGTGAGAAAACAAGAAACATTGTTACAAGGGAAAAGTGAAAGGGAGTGGCCAAGGGAAAACAAATTTGTTCAAAGGAAACAGTGTTTAAAGGGAGTGAGAGGGGAACATTTTACAAGGGAAAACAGGAAAGGGAAGGAGAAAAGGGAAACAAATTTGTGGGTTCAGGAAAACAAAAGGAAAGAGCGTTGGAGAAAAGGGAACAAATTTGTTAAACAAGGGAAAACAGTGGAAAAGAAAGGGGTGGAAAAGGAAAAGGGAACAAAAAATTTGTCAGGAAACAAAGGGTGAAAGGGAAAAGGTTTGAGGAAAAGGGAAATTTGGTTTTACAGAAAAAGGGTGAAATGGTGGAGTGAGAAAAGGGCAAGGGAACAAATTTGGTTCAAAGGGAACAGTGGGAAAGGGGAAGGGTGGAGAAAAGGGAAATTTTAATAACCAAAGGAAAGGCAGGGTTTGGAAAGGGAGTCAAAGAAAAGGGAAACAAATTTGTTTCAAAAGGAAACAGTGAAAGGGAGGAGTTTTTGTAAAGGGAAACATTTGTACAAGGAAACAGTGAAAGGGAGTGAGAAAAGGAACAAATTTTTTCAAAAGGAATCAGTGGGAAAGGGAAGGTGAGAAAAGGGAACATTTGTACAAGGGAAAACAAGTGGAAAGGGAAGTTGGAAGAAAAGGGGAACATTCGTTCAAAGGAAACGCTTTGAGGGTAAAGAGAGAAAGACATTTGTACAAGGGAAACAGTGAAAAGGGAGTGAAAAAGAAAGAGAAATTTGTAACAGGGAAACAGTGGAAAGGGAAGGGTGAGAAAAGGGAACATTTGTACAGGGAAACAGTGAAAGGGAGTGAGAAAAGTTTGAACAATTTGTACAAGACAGGGTGAAAGGGAAGTGAGGAACAAGGGATCATTTGTACAAGGGAAACAGTGAAGGGAGTGAGAAAAAGGAACAATTTGTACAACGGGAAACAGTGAAAGGGACGTGGGAAAGAAAAGGGAGAAAAACATTTGTAAACAAGGGAAAACAAAGTGAAAAGAAAAGGGAGAAAGAAAGGGAAAAAAATTTGTTTAAACAGGGAAACGTGAAAGGGGAAGGGTGAGAAAAGGGAAACATTTGTAAAAAGGGGAAACAGTAAAGAAAGGGAGAAAAGGGGAAGAAAAAGGGAAACATGTACAAAGAAAAGGGCAGTGGAAGGGAGTGCAATTTAAGAAATCGTACAAGGGAAAACAGTGCAAAGGGAAATGAAGAAAGGGGAACATTTGTTTAAACCAGGGAAATACAAGGGAAAGGAAAAAGTGAGGATTTAGGGAAAGGGAAACATTTGTAAAGGGAACAGAAAGGGGAGTGATAAACCAATGAAAGGGAGTTTGAGGGAAAGAAGAACCATTTGTACGGCAGGGAAACAAAGTTTGAAAGGGAAAGTGAAAGGGAAAAGAAAAAGGAACATTTGTACAGGGAAACAAAGTGGAAAGGGAAAAGTGGAAGAAAACGGGAAACATTGTACGGGAAACAATGAAAGGGAGAGAAAAAGAAAAGTGGGAAACAAATTTGTACAAGGGAAAGCAAGTGGGAAAGGAAAGGGTGACATTTAAGGGTGAAACATTTCGGGTAACAAGGGAAACCGGGCTGAAAGGGAGTGAGAAAAGGGAACATTTGTACAAGGGAAAGTAAAACAGTAAAGGGAAAGTTTTGGGAAAGAAAGGGCACATTTGTACAAGGGGAAACAAGGGTGAAAGGGGAGTTTTGAGAAAAGGGAACTTTGTTCAAAGGAAACAGTGAAAGGGAGTGCAGAAAAGGGCGGAACAAATTTGTTTCAAAGGAAAGGAAACAGTGAAAGGGATGTGAGAAAAGGGAACAAATTAGTTCAAAGGAAAACAGTGAAAGGGAGAGTGAGAAAAGGGAAAATTTTACAAGGGAAACAGTTTAGAAAAGGGAGTGAGAAAAAGGGAAACCATTTGTACAAGGGAAACAGGTGAAAGGGAGTGGGAAAAGGCGAACAATTTGGGTTCAAGGAAAAGTTTTGAAAGGGAGCTGAGAAAAAGGGAACAAATTTGGTTCAAAGGAAAACCAGTGAAGGGAGTGAGAAAAGGGAACATTTGTTCAAAGGCAAGGGAAACAGTGAAAGGGAGTGAGAAAAAAGGAAAAGGGAACTAAGTTTGTTACCAAAGGAAAACAGTGAAAGGGAGGTGGAAAAGGGAAAAGGTGTTCCAAAGGAAACCATTTAAAGGGAGTGAGGAAAAGGGAACAAATTGTTCAAGGAAACAGTGAAGGGAGTGAGAAAAGGGTAAACATTTCTCCTCCGTACAAGGGAAACAACAGTGAAAGGGATGGATTCAGTGTAAAAGGGAAAAAGGAACATTTGTTACAAAGGGAAACAGTGAAAGGGAGTGAAAAGGGAAAAAGAAATTTAATATGTTACAAAGTGGAAAACAAGTGAAAGGGAGGTGTAAAAGGGAAACGGGAGCTTTTGTACAAGGGAAAACAGTGAAAGTGGGGAGTGAGAAAAGGGGAACATTTGTGTACAAGGGAAACAGGGGTGAAAAGGAGGAGAAAAGGATCATTTGTAAAACAAGGGAAACAGTGAAAGGGAAAAAAGTGAGAAATAGCGAATATTGTACAAGGGAAACAGTGAAAGGGAGGAGTGAGAAAAGGGAATTCATTTTGTACAAGGGGAAACAGTGTGAAAGGGTGACGTGAGGAAAAGGGAACATTTGTACAAGGGGAAACAGTGAAAGGGGAGTGAAGAAAAGGGGAACATTTGTACAAGGGAAAACAGTGAAAGGGAGTGAGAAAATGAGAACATTTGTACAAGGGAAACAGTGAAAGGGAGTGAGAAAAGGGAAATTGTTACAAGGGGAAACAGGAAAGGGAAGTGAGAAAAGAGAACATTTGTACAAGCGGAAACAGTGAAAGGGAGTGAGAAAAGGAACATTTTTGTACAAGGGAAACAGTGAAAGGGTTGATTTGAGAAAACAAGGAAAACATTTGTACAAGGGGAACAGTGAAAGGGAGTGAGAAAAGGAAACATTTGTACAAGGGAAAGTGAAAGGGAAGTGAAAAAGGGAAAAGAGGGAAACATTTTGTACAAAGGGAAACAGTGGAAGGGAGTGAGCCAAAAGGGAAAATGTAAAACAGGTAAACAATTGAAAGGGAGTGAGGAAAAAGAAAGGAACATTTGTTTAAAACAGAAACAAAGTGAAAGGGAGTGAGAAAAAGGAATCAATTTGTACAAGGGAACCAAGGGTGAAAAGGGAGTGGAGAAAAGGGAAACATGTTGTAGGGAAACAGTGAAAGGGAGTGAGAAAAGGGAACATTTTTAAACAAGAAAAACAAAGTTTGAAACGGGAAGGGTGAGAAAAGGTTTAACAATTAAATGTTACAAGGGAAACAGTGAAATGCGGTTGGAGAAAAGGAAAATTTGTACAAAAGGGAAACAATTGAAAGAGGGAGAGAAAAGGAAAAGAACTTTGTACAAGGGAAAAAGCAGTGAAAGGAGTTTTGACAATAAGTTACAAATTCCGACAAGGGAAACAGGGTGAAAGGGAGTGAGGAAAGGGAAACATTTGTACAAGGGAAAACAGTGAAAGGGAGTGAGAAAAACATTTGTACAAGGGAAAACAGTGAAAGGGAGTGAGAAAAAGGGAACATGTTCAAAGGGAAACAGTGAAAGGGAAGTGAGGAAAAGGGAACATTTGTCAAAGAAACCCCCAAAAAGGGTGAAAGGGAGTGAGAAAAGCAATTTGTTCAAGGGGAAACAGTGAAAGGGGATGAGAAAAAGGGAACATTTGTACAGGGGAAAACATGAAGGGGTAGTTTGAAGGAAAGGGAAACATTTGTACAAGGGAAACAGTGGAAAGGGAGTGAGAAAAGGGAACAATTTGTTCAAAGGGAAACAGTGAAAGGGAGGCGGTTTTTGGGAAAGAAAAGGGAACATGTGTCAAAGGTAAAAACAGTTGAAAGGGAGTGGAAAAGGGAAAAGGAAGAATTTGTTACAAAGGGAAAAGTAAATGGGAAAGGGAGTGAAAGGGGAAACCAGGGAAATTTGTTACAAAGGAAACAGTGAAAGGGAGTAGGAAAAGGGAACATTTTGTTCAAGAAGGGAAACAGTGAAACAGGGCGTAGAAAAAGGTGGGAACAAATTTGTTTCAAAGGAAACAGTTGAAAGGGAGTGAGAAAAGGGAAACAAATTTGTACAAAGGGAAACAGTGGAAAGGGGAAGTGAGAAAAGGAAGGGGAACATTTGTACAACGGGAAACAGTGGAAAGGGTAAGTGAGAAAAGATGGAACACATTTGTACAAGGGAAACCAGTGAAAGGGAGTTAATAAAAGGGAAGAACAATTTGTTCATAAAGGGAAACAGTGAAAGGGAGGTGAAAAAAGGGAAAGGGAACCTTTGTACAAGGGAAACATTGTGGAAACGGGAGTGAGAAAAGGGGAACAAATTTTTTGTACAAAGGGAAAACGTTGAAAAGGAATTGAGTGAAGAAAAGGGAACATTTGTTAGGCAAGGGAAACAAATGAAAGGTAATTGAATAAAAGGGAACATTTGTACAGGGAAACAGGGTGAAAGGGAGTGAGAAAAGGGCAACATTTGTTACAAGGGAAAATCAGTGAAAGGGAGTGGAGAAAAGGGAAAGAAAAAATTTGTACAAAGGGAAACAGTTTGAAGGGATTGAAGAAACAAGGGAACATTTGTAAAGACGGGAAAGATTGAAAGGGAAAAGGTGAAAAGGAACATTTTGTTGCAAAGTGGAAAAATGAAAGGGTGAAAGGATTGAAAAAGAAAAGGGAAACATTTGGTACAAGGGAAACAGGTTGGGAAAGTGAGTGGGAAAACATTTGGTAACAATTTGGGTAAACAAGTGGGAAAGGTAGTGGGAAAAGGGAACATTTTGTACAAGTGAAACAGTGAAAAGGGATTGGAAAAGGGAACCTTTGTACAAGTGGAAACAGTGAAAGGGAGTGAGAAAAGGGAACATTTGGGTACAAGGGAAACAGTTTGAAAGGGATTGCGAAAGGGAAAGAAACATTTTAGCAAGTGAAAGGGAGTGAAAAGATTGAAAAGGGAAAAGGAACAAATTTGTTCAAAGGGAAACAGTGAAAGGGAGAATAAAAGGGAAACATTTGTAAAACAATTGGGAAAAACAAAGTGGCAGGTTTGAGTTGAAGAAAAGGACATTTTAAAAAAACCCCCAAGGGAAACAGTGAAAGGGAGTGATAAAACGGGAACAACTTTGTTACAAAGGGAAACAGTGAAATGGGAGTGAGAAAAGGGAACATTTGTTCAAAGGTGAAACAGTGAAAGGGAGTTGAGAAAAGGGAACAAATTTTGTTACAAACGGGAAACAGTGAAAGGGAGTGAGAAAAGGTGGAACATTTGTACCAAGGGTGAAACAGTGAAAGGGAGGTGAGAAAACGGGAACTAATTTTTTGTGTTTCAAAGGAAACAGTGAAAGGGAGAGAGAAAAGGGAACGTTTCTGTACAAGGGAAACGTGAAAGGGTGAAAGGGGTGAGAAAAAGGGAACATTTGTTAACAAGGGAAACAGTGGAAAGGGGTTTGTTAGAAAAGGGAACAATTTTTGTAACAAGGTAAACTAGTGAAAGGGAAGTGAGAAAAGGAACATTTGGTTCAAAAGGGAAACAGTAGTGGAAAGGGAGATAGAAAAGGAAGAACAAATTTGTTCAAGAAGGGAAACATTGAAAGGGAGTGAGAAAAGGGAACAAATTTGTTCAAAGGAAACAGTGAAAGGAAGTGGAGCGGAAAAGGGAAAAGGGCAATATTTGTACACAGGGAAAACAGTGTCAAAGGGGAGTGGAGAAAAAGGAAAATTTGTAACAAGGGAAAAGTTTGAAAGGGAGTTGCATAAAAGGAAAACATTTGTACAAGGGCAACAGTGAAAGGGAGTGAGAAAAGGGAACAAATTTGTTCAAAGGAAAACAGTGAAAGGGAGTTGAGAAAAGGGAACATTTTTGTACCAATGGGTAAACAGGGGTAAGGGAAAGGGAGTGGAAAGGGAAAATTTTGGGTAACAAGGGAAACAGTTGAAAGGGATTGAGAAAAGGGAAACATTTGTTCAAATAAACAGTGAAGGAAAAGGAAGAGAAAAGGGAACAAATTTGTTCAAGGAAAACAGTGAAAGGGAGTGAGAAAAATGGAACAAATTTTGTTTACAAAGGAAACAGTGAAAGGGAGTGAGGAACAGGGTGAACAAAATTTGTTCAAAGGAAACAGTGAAAGGATAGGTGGGACTTTGTAAAACAAGGGAACAGTTTGAAAGGGGTGAGAAAAGGTGAAACATTTGTTCAAGTGAAACGGGTGAAGGGGTGAGAAAGGGAAACAAATTTTGTTTCAAACGGAAACAGTGAATGGGGACAGTGAGGAAATAAGGGTAACAGTTTTGTACCAAGGGAAACAGTTGAAAGGGAGTGAGAAAAGGGAAAACTTTGTAACCAGGGAAAACAGTTTGAAAGGGAGTTGAATAAAATGGAAACAATTTTGTTTCAAAGGGAACAGTGAAATGGAGTGAGAAAAGGGAACATTTGTACAAGGGAAACATTGAAAGGGAGTGAAGGGGAAAAGGGACCCTTTGTTCAAAGGAAAGGAAGTTGAAAGGGAGAGAGAAAAAAACATTTTTTGTACAAAGGGAAACATTGAAAGGGAGTGAGGAAAAGGAACATTTGTGTTCAAAGGGAAACAGTGAAAAGGGCAGTGAGAAAAGGGAAACATTTGTACAGGGAAACAGTGAAAGGGAGTGAGAAAAAGGGAACATTTTTTGTTTCAAAGGAAACAGTTGAAAGGGAAGATAAAAGGGAAAGGGAACAAATTTGTTCAAAAGGAAACATGTGGAAAGGAGAGGAAAAACAAGGGAACAAATTTGTTCAAAGGAATAACAGTGAAAAGGGTGAGAGAGAAAATGGGAACAAATTTGTTTCAAAACAAAGGGAAACAGTTGAAAGGGGAGAGAGAAAAAGGGTAACATTTTGTACAATTGGGAAACAGATTGAAAGGGAGTGAGAAAAGGGAACATTTTTTGTTCAAAGAAACAGTGAAAGGGAGTGATAAAAAGGGAAAACAAATTGGGTTCAAAGGACAACCGTTTGAAAGGGGGGAAAAGGGAACATTTGTACAAAGGGAAACAGTGAAAGGGGAGTGATAAAAGGGAAACATTTGTACAAAAGGGAAACAGTGAAAGGGAGTGAGAAAAAGGGAAAACATTTGTACAAAGGGAAACAGGAAAGGGGTGGAAATAAAAGGGACATTTGTACAAGGGAACCATGAAAGGGAAAGGGTGAAGAAAATTTGGGAACATTGTACAAAGGGAAACAGTGGAAAGGGAGTGAGAAAAGGAAATTTGTTTTACAGGGAAAACAGTTGAAAGGGAGTGCGAAAAAGGGAACAAATTTGTTCAAATGGAAACCGGTGAAAGGGAGTGGAAAGAAAAGGTGACATTGTAGAAACGGGAAAACAGTTTGAAGGAGTAGAAAAGGGAACAAATGTGTTCAAGGGAAACAGTGAAAGGGAAGTGAGAAAAGGGAACATTTGTACAAGGGAAACCGTGAAAGGGAGTTAGAAAAATAAAAGGACATTTGTTCAAAGGAAACAGTGAAAGGGAAAAGGGAAGAGGGAAAGGGAACAAGTTTGTTACAAAGGGAAACAGTGAAAGGAGAGTGAGAAAAGGGGAACACTTTGTTCAAACGGAAACAGTGAAAGGGAGAGAGAAAAGGTGAACAGTTTGTACGAAGGGAAACAGTGAAAGGGAGTGAGAAAATGGGAAACATTTGTTACAAAGGGAAACAGTGAAAGGGAGTGAGAAAAAGGGAAGCAAATTTGTTCTAAAAGGGAAACAGTGAAAGGGAGTTGAGAAAAGGAACATTTGTTCAAGGGAACAGTTTGTGGGAAGGAAAAGGGCAAACAATTTGTTCAAAGGAAACAGTGAAGGGTGAGAAAAGGAAAAGGGGGAAACAAATTTGTTCAAAAGGAAACAAGGTGAAAGGGAGAGGGAAAAGGGACATTTGTAAAGGTAAACGTGGAAAGGGAAGTGAGAAAAAGGGAACAAATTTGTTCTAAAGGAAACCGGTGAAAGGGAGTGAGAAAAGGGAACAAATTTGTACAAAGGGAAACAGTGAAAAAGGGAATGGAAAAGGGAACATTTTGTACAAGGGAAAAACAGTTGAAAGGGAGGTTGAGAACATGGAACATTTGGGTAACAAGGGAAACAGTTTGAAAGGGAGTAAGAAAAGGGACCAAAATTTGGGTTCAAAGGAAACAGTGAAAGGTGAGGGTAAGAAAAGGGGAACATTGTAAAACAAGGGAAACGTGAAAGGAGTTTGAGAAAAGTTGGAAACAAAGGGTTGTTCAAAAGGAAACAGTGAAAGGGAGAGTTGAGAAAAGGGTAAACATTTGTTTCAAAGGAAACAGTGAAAATGGAGAGAAAAGGGAAAAACATTTTTGGGAAGAAAAGGGAACAAAATTTGTTTCAAAGAAACAGTGAAAGGGATGAGAAAAGGGAAATTTGTACAAAGAAAACAGGGTTTGAAAAGGGGAAACATGTGGAGAAAGGGAACATTTGTTAACAAGGGAAACAGTGAAAGGGAGTGATAAAAAGGGAACAAATTTGTTCAAAGGAACGTGAAAGGGAGAGAAAAGGGAAACCAGGGAAACAATTTGTTTAAAGGAAAAACGTGGGAAAGGGAGTGAGAAAAGGGAACAATTTGTTACAGGGAAAACAGGAAAGAGGGAAAGGGAAAGGGAGGAAAGGGAAAACATTTGTACAAGGGAAAACAGTGAAAGGGGAGAGAAAAGGGAAAGGAACAATTTGGGTTTCAAAGGAAAACAGTGAAAGGGAGGAGAAGAAAAGGGGAACAAATTTGTTCAAAGGAAACATGAAAGGGAGGTTGATAAAAAGGGAACATTTGCACAAGGGAAACAGTGAAAGGGAGTGAGAAAAGGGAACATTTGTTCAAAGGAAACAGTGAAAGGGAGAGAGAAAAGGGAACATTTGTACAAGGGAAACAGTGAAAGGGAGTGAGAAAAGGGAACATTTGTTCAAAGGAAATAGTGAAAGGGAGAGAGAAAAGGGAACATTTGTTCAAAGGAAAGGAAACAGGTGAAATAAAGGGAGAGAGAAAAGGAACATTTGGTTCAAAGGAAACAGTTGAAAGGGAGAGAGAAAAGGGAATCTTTGTACAAGGGAAACAGTGAAAGGGAAAGGGAGTGAGAAAGGGAACATTTGTACAAGGGAAACAGTGAAAGGGAGTGAGAAAAGGGAACATTTGTTCAAAGGAAACAGTGAAAGGGAGTGAGAAAAGAGAACATTTGTTCAAAGGAAACAGTGAAAGGGAGTGATAAAAGGGAACATTTGTACAAGGGAAACAGTGAAGGGGAGTGAGAAAAGGGAACAAATTTGTTCAAAGGAAACAGTGAAAGGGAGTGAGAAAAGAGAACATTTGTTCAAAGGAAACAGTGAAAGGGAGTGAGAAAAGGGAACATTTGTACAAGGAAACAGTTGAAAGTGATTTGAAAAGGGAAAAAGGGATTTGTACAAGGGAAACAGTGAAAGGGACTGCGAAAAGGGAACATTTGTACAAGGGAAACAGTGAAAGGGAGTGAGAAAAGGGAACATTTGTACAAGGGAAACAGTGAAAGGGAGTGAGAAAAGGGAACATTTGTACAAGGGAAACAGTGAAGGGGAGTGAGAAAAGGGAACAAATTTTGTTTCAAAGGAAACAGTGAAATGGGAGTGAGAAATGGAACATTTTGGGTACCAAGGGAGGAAAAAACAGTGAAAGGGAGTGAGAAAAGGGAACATTTGTACAAGGGAAGCAGTGAAAGGGAGTGAGAAAAGGGATCATTTGTACAAGGGAAACAGTGAAAGGGAGTGAGAAAAGGGAACATTCGTTCAAAGGAAACAGTGAAAGGGAGTGACCAAAGGGAACATTCGTACACATGAAATGGTGAAAGGGAGTGAGAAATAGGAACTTTTGTTCAAAGGAAACAGAAAAAGGGAGTAACAAAAGGGAACATTTGTACAAAGGAAACAGTGAAAGGGAGTGAGAAAAGGGAACATTTGTACACATGAAACGGTGAAAAGAAGTGAGAAAGGAGAAAAAACTTTGGGAAAGAGACATTATTTACACTTACATTGCTTTGTGGGCATTTGGCTACGAAACCAGAATAATGTTTATAGAAACCAAAATCCGATACCTAAGAAATTCATAAGAGGATCTAGTACCATTTGTACGGAAAAAAAATTAATTACTAAGATAATAAGCGTGTTAGACTGATGAAAAAGCATACACACACACACACACACACACACACACACACACACACACACACACACACACACACACATATATATATATATATATATATATATATATATATATATATATATATATGCGTCCCGTGTGTGTGTGTGTGTAAAGACGTCATTAAAGTTCGTGCTGAGTTTCATACAGCATTATACGTTGTACAGAAATTTGATTGCACTAGAAACTTCGGAGCATTTTCTACTCGTTTGTATGGTTTCTCTATTTTCTTTCAGTTATACGTCTTAACATCTCATTTTTTTATTCTAATTTAAAAAGGTTTAATGATGGATTAATTAATTTCACGGGAAACTGAAATACCAACGCTTGGTACCTCTGTGCGTCTTACACAGGCACATATACAGTGAGCTCTGCGATTTATGCGATATTCGGAATTGTACATCAAAGAAAATGTGCTAGTCATTTACCCAGCCACACTTCAAGCTATGTGTGTGTGTCTGCGTGACCGTTGGCAAACGCACACGTCGTTAATTATGTACACCTACAGCAATAAATGTGTACGTTTATGTTGTCCTCTTGTTGATATTTTGCATTGCCGGTAAATACCCGCAGTCGATATCACTGAAACTTCTATCCTTCTGCCTCTACCAATCACAATCAGCTTTGATGCTATCGGCTGT
>NC_087206.1:22935357-22936772 GCF_015104395.2 Macrobrachium nipponense
AGAAAAGGGAACATTTGTTCAAAGGAAACAGTGAAAGGGAGTGAGAAAAGGGAACAAATTTGTTCAAAGGAAACAGTGAAAGGGAGTGAGAAAAGGGAACAAATTTGTTCAAAGGAAACAGTGAAAGGGAGTGAGAAAAGGGAACATTTGTACAAGGGAAACAGTGAAAGGGAGTGAGAAAAGGGAACATTTGTACAAGGGAAACAGTGAAAGGGAGTGAGAAAAGGGAACATTTGTTCAAAGGAAACAGTGAAAGGGAGATGAGAAAAGGGAACAAATTTGTTCAAAGGAAACAGTGAAAGGGAGTGAGAAAAGGGAACATTTGTACAAGGGAAACAGTGAAAGGGAGTGAGAAAAGGGAACATTTGTACAAGGGAAACAGTGAAAGGGAGTGAGAAAAGGGAACATTTGTTCAAAGGAAACAGTGAAAGGGAGTGAGAAAAGGGAACAAATTTGTTCAAAGGAAACAGTGAAAGGGAGAGAGAAAAGGGAACATTTGTACAAGGGAAACAGTGAAAGGGAGTGAGAAAAGAGAACATTTGTACAAGGGAAACAGTGAAAGGGAGTGAGAAAAGAGAACATTTGTACAAGGGAAACAGTGAAAGGGAGTGAGAAAAGAGAACATTTGTACAAGGGAAACAGTGAAAGGGAGTGAGAAAACAAAAAAAAAGGGAACATTTGTACAAGGGAAACAGTGAAAGGAGTGAGAAAAAGGACATTTGTACAAGGGAAACAGTGAAAGGGATTGAGAAAAGGGAAATAACATTTGTACAAGGGAAACAGTGAAAGGGAGTGAGAAAAGGGAACATTTGTACAAGGGAAACAGTGAAAGGGAGTGAGAAAAGGGAACATTTGTACAAGGGAAACAGTGAAAGGGAGTGAGAAAAGAGAAAATTTGTACAAGGGAAACAGTGAAAGGGATTGAGAAAAGGGAACATTTGTACAAGGGAAACAGTGAAAGGGAGAGAGAAAAGGGAACATTTGTGCAAGGGAAACAGTGAAAGGGATTGAGAAAAGGGAACATTTGTACAAGGGAAACAGTGAAAGGGAGTGAGAAAAGGGAACATTTGTACAAGGGAAACAGTGAAAGGGAGTGAGAAAAGGGAACATTTGTACAAGGGAAACAGTGAAAGGGATTGAGAAAAGGGAACATTTGTACAAGGGAAACAGTGAAAGGGAGTGAGAAAAGGGAACATTTGTACAAGGGAAACAGTGAAAGGGAGTGAGAAAAGGGAACATTTGTACAAGGGAAACAGTGAAGGGAGTGAGAAAAGGGAACATTTGTACAAGGGAAACAGTGAAAGGGAGTGAGAAAAGGGAACATTTGTACAAAGGAAACAGTGAAAGGGAGTGAGAAAAGGGAACATTTGTACAAGGGAAACAGTGAAAGGGAGTGAGAAAACGGAAATAATTTG
>NC_087206.1:22937272-22942272 GCF_015104395.2 Macrobrachium nipponense
CTACTTATCATCATCATTGTCATCATCGTCATCATCATTATTGTGGCAAAATACCGGCCACAATTGGGTAATGAGTCTAAAACGATTTGGAACCGACTGTCTTTCTTTAAAAAAGAAAAGAAAAAAAAAGATAAATTAAATCTATCAATGCGAGATTAAAGAATCCACAGCATCAACGTTTTATCAGATGCGAACAAGATCTTCTCTTACCAGAAACCTACTGCTGATTTGGATACTAACAAGTAAAAATTGCGGCGAGGTTTCTCCAGGCGCAATCGAGTATTCTGTACAGCGTATAATGCTTTATGAAACTCTGCCGCGGCCCATAAAACTTTGAGCTACGGCTCGGTATTGCCCTGCATTGTTGGCACCTGTAGCTGTGCCAGACGCACGATTGTGACTAACTTTAACCTTAAATAAAATAAAATCTACTTAGGCTAGAGGGCTGCAATTTGGTATGTTCGATGGTTGGAGGGTGGATGATCAACATACCAATTTGCAGCTCTCTAACCACAGTAGTTTTTAAGATCGGGGTCGGATGGGAAGAGTGCGGACGGACGGACAGACGAGTAGCCATCTCAATGGTTTTCTTTTACAGAAAACTACTACCTGTTTTTTGTAAGATTAAACTTTGTTGACTTTTCAAATAGTTTTCATCTTTGATAAGGCAGCGAGAAATATCATAGATTTACGTTTGGCAAGGCAACGAAAAAATATGGTTATTGTTATTTACTACAGTAAGAGTAGCATTTTATATCAAGGGGATACAAACTTTCCCCTTTAAAAATACAGAAAAAAAGTCGAAGTAAGAGAAGACAGTTTTGTTTTTGTTTTTTTTTATTTAGTTTATTATTATTATTTTCTTTTTTTGTGAGTAGGGTTATTGTATTGGCTTAACAATATCTCCTGATGATAGTTTTGTGGCTTGTGATTTAAACAAAGATGATCATACAATAATAAAAAAAAGTCGAGTAAATCGTAATTGTGAAACAATCAGTCCCATTTGAGGAGCGAGGCTTGTGTCTCGACAGTAGGCCTAATAGTGTGGTTAGGTCCAAACACGAAAGGCGATCAGAATATGGCATTGGTAATGCTGACCTTATTATTCCGTTAGACTCATCGGGTACCTAAGGGACTCAGCATTTGGGGGGATTTCGTCCCCCTCAACGGATTGATAATAATATTGGAGATGGCCGTTGCCATCACAAGGGCTCTCCGTTTCCAAGACAACACACTAGGCTTCCTTCATATCCAGCAAATAAAGGAGTGGAGATCTCAGCTTGCAGAAATGAGCTTTGGTAAATTAGGCTTCCTTCATATCCAGCAAATGAAGGAGTGGAGACCCCAGCTTACAGAAATGAGCTTTGGAAAATAGTCAACAATTTGATCTAATATCCCAGAGAACTAAGACTGCTTGGAAACTCGTATGTAGGTGTGAAAAGCCAGACCGACAATTAAGATAAGTGCTCTGAAAGTGACGTACAGATGGAGAATATGGTTAATAAGAATATCAAAGGAGATGGTGGCTATAATGCAGAAAGAAAATTGAGAAAGGTCGCGGGACATGGCGGGGATACCACAATATTCATCTTCCTTATCATCATCGAGAGGGCAGAGAATATTGGTAGCGCTATATCATTTCAGCACCCTAATAACTGTAAGAGGATTTGACATGATGAATATCTGCGTTGAAAACTCATTGCTGAATGCCCTGTTCTCTTAAACATATCGGTCTTTGAATTCCCTACTGCAGCTGCAAGTTAGCTGACGATAATTTTAATAAACCTTATCTCTGATTTTTTTTACGTTAATAGTTAGCTGTTATGGAAAGCTTTTGCTTGTTTAATAAATCATTATAAAATAAGCTTCACATAGTTGACGACTTCGATACAGATATAAAACTGGGATATCGAGTTTAATGAATTCATATTGCATTGTATGATACAGACAATGATCATTTCTTTTGTAATAAGCTTTTTTTAGCCCTCTTAAATCTGTACTAATCGGCTTAGCGCTCCCGGGCTTTAGATAGTTACGCGTGTAAGTTTTAGGGAATAAAAGGATATCTGGGTGTACCATTTGCAACTGAGTGTAATAATTTACTGTGCGGAATTACACCGTTATATTCGAAATAGGATATTATTATAGCGTTGAATGTAGCTGAATAACTATCTAAAGCCCGGGACGCAGTGTTCCATACAAAAACACCACAGGCGGATGGACAGATGAAAAAACAGAGTATAAAGTTCATGTACTTCCATTACAAGTAAAAAGTGGAATCAGTTCGCAGCTGGTCAAAAGGGATGTCCATATCAAAGAGAAAGTAAATATGAGTTTAATCACATGCGCCATATGTGCATGCATGTCTTTGTCTGCTAGGTGCACGAGTCTTTATGAATGTGTGTGTGTGTGTGTATGTATGTGAGCCTTAGATATGCCCGTCCATGAATTTATCATATGCCATGTTTTGCAGTGCTCAGAAAATGCACGGAGGAATCGTCGTAAATCCGGTAGATGTGTCTCTCAGGCTCTTGGCGACAGAATTGTCGCCCATAAATGTGATGGAATTTTTTTTTTATGGTGCCTTCGATATCCAACGAACGTAACCTCCTTGACCTTCAGGAATTACCCCCCACACCCCCCCCCCCCCTCCTGACCATTCTCTAATTATGACCCTTTTTTGTGATAATATCATTATCATAATTATCAAAATATCAGTGTTGTTCAGGAGGTACATATAGTTTTTTTTTTGTATTTTTAATATTTTTAGAATCCTTTATAAATTGAATGTGTTCGTCGTATTATGCTAACTCAGTCATCTGATATGCGTTATTGATTGGTTGGTTCAAGATTCGGTAGGCCATATACCAGCGCAGCTCCTTATGATATAATAAATAATAGTATTAACGGTAACATTAGTAGTAAAATTACTGCAGTCTTCAAACAAAACAACAACAACAAACAACAAAAGCAACAACAAAGCAACAGCGATAATGCATAGAAATAAATATTGCTTTCCTTATATGCTAATGAGGGAATCGATCTTTCAGACGAGGAAGTGAAGCCGGAAAAACTTTCTCTCTTTCAAGTAGTTCCGTGATCGATGTCCGCTATAGGCGGAGGTAATATCCGGGACTGATCTAACGGGAGGGATTGGCTCTCTCTCTCTCTCTCTCTCTCTCTCTCTCTCTCTCTCTCTCTCTCTCTCTCTTCTCATATACATACTTTATATATGTATTCATACACTATATATGTGTGTATGGATATATAAAATAAGCTATGTGAGTTTAGTGTAACTCTCTCTCTCTCTCTCTCTCTCTCTCTCTCTCTCTCTCTTTCTCTCTCTCTCGCTGTGAAAAACTTGAGAACATGTTCTGGTACACTAACTAGCAGTTTTTTATAAGTTATTTGATTGTCATCACTTCACTGACATTGGGAACTCGGGTCATGATTTTAACTGTATATTCTTCATTTGTTTATCAGCTCTTACCTGATCTGGTAATTTTGTGTACTACGTTCTTTCTGTTTGTAGAGCAAAATCATTTTGTAAATAATCGTCACTTGCATAGCAAAATGATGCAAATTGTCTTTCAGGTTACAGCCTTCTGTTAACTATTTTAAAGAAAAGAGGAACCATGAAGGTTTCTGGTCAAAAGATTATTATCATCTATATAAGTGCATCATATGACAAAGAAGAATTAAAAATCTTGCATTTGTAAGTGTCATAGAGGGTCATTAAAAATATAAGCGATATAAGTAAAAGAAAGTAATAGCACAACCGCACAAAGTAGGAGAGAGAGAGAGAGAGAGAGAGAGAGAAGAGAAGAGAGAGAGAGAGAGAGAGAGAGAGAGAGAAGAGAGAGTCAGGGTGAATAAATAGCAACCATAATCTTGCCTCCCAAATATCTCTCATGGCATTATGCGGCTGTTATGACCTTGTAACTTAAGAGTTATCAGCCAAAGTGGCTGTTATAATGCATAATATATTGCCCATATGTTCCGTTTACGAGATATTACATACTATGAAATTGTCCGGCCGGGGAATTGTTACCTAACAGGTTGCTTTTAAACCCATGTGTACTTGTTCCTCGTTCGTATTTTAATGACAAAAATCTGTTATGATACATGATCTGATACGCAAACACATGCGCGCAAAAAATACATACTTCTTTATTTAGATATATATATATATATATATATATATATATTGATATATATATATATATATATATAATATATACGTATTATATATATATATGTAAGTGTGTGCATGTTTACGTATCAGATAAAGTATCATAAGGTTGATTTTTCGCAGGGCCAGATTAAATTCCAAACCAATATTGTTTAGTTGACATTAACTCAAAATACCTATATCACTACTTAGGCCAGTCTAGAGCACTATGGAATTTAACAACCAGTACGAAGAATGTGTTGTTGTGTGTGTGAGGCGCCGTGTATAGGATCTCGTGGTCCAGAGGTTATGATACTTGCCTTACCAGCCAACCCTCCTGTTCGAATCGTCCAGGAAGGCAAAGGAATTCTGGATACTTATCGTTTAACTTCAGTCCACCTAAATACTGAATTAAGTGCCTAAAAGGCAGTACTGAGAATTAGGTTACATTAAGGTCTCTTTCATATGCACTAAGAAAATCACATTCCATATTCAAACATGATCACATTACAGCTGACAAATGACAACACATCGAATGTGGAAGTAGATTTAATAATTGTCAGCAAATTGAAGCTCATCTGGCCCAACCCTACAGGCTAAACTAGATATGAGTCCGAGATCTGTAGATAAATAAATCTTATTTGCTGTAATCGCTGTTACTGAATTATTATGAAATATTGCTCTCAAATTACAGTAATATTGCATTTATTTGCTGATATGAATATAGGATTGACATATGTGCTTTTATGATTATTGAATTTAGTTTGCAAAGACCTGAAAGCCCCTTAATAAAAGCAGAAAGTTTGGATCCCATGAGAATAACCACCTG
>NC_087206.1:22947272-22952272 GCF_015104395.2 Macrobrachium nipponense
TTCTGTGACAAGATCTTGTTCTCTGCAGATTAAAATAGGCTGCAGCCTTCTCTGCTCTTAGTTAAGCAACAACAGTAACCTGATACACTTGAGGCAATAACCTAATAAAAGAATGCAAGATTTCCTCAGAGATGCCTGTTGTCAAGTACAGGCAATGTTAATAGCATGAGTGGCAGTCTGACAGCTTCTATGTGTCACGGTTATAGAGAGAGAGAGAGAGAGAGAGAGAAGGAGAAAAAGGTAGAGACAGACAGACATACATAGAGACCGAGCGAAACAGACAGACAGGCAGAGAGAGAGAGAGAGAGAGAGAGAGAGAGAGAGAGAGGTGGGGGTAAACCAAAGGGAGAGACGAGAGATAGACAGACAGACAGGCATAGAAAAGGAGAGAGAGATGGAGAAAGATAGAGATAGACAGACATAGAGAAGGAGAGAGAGAAGGAGAAAAAGGTAGAGACAGACAGACAGAAAAAATACATCAGACAGAGAGAAGAGAGAGAGAGGGAGAGACAAACAGACATAGAGAAGGAGAAAAAGGTAAAGACAGACAGACAGACATACATACACACACACACACACACACACACACACACACACACACACACATATATATATATATATATATATATATATATATATATATATATATATAGAGAGAGAGAGAGAGAGAGAGAGAGAGAGAGAGAGAGAGAGAGAGAGAGAGAGCTAAACAGACAGACAGGAATAGAAAGAGAAAAGGAGAAAAAGATAGAACAGACAGACATAGAGAAGGAGAGAGAGAAGGACAATAAAGTAGAGACAGACAGCCATACATAGAAAGAGAGAGAGAGCGAAACAGACAGACAGGCATAGAGAGAGAGAGGGGGGGTGTAAACCAAAGTGAGAGACAGATAGACAGCATAGAAAGGAGAGAGAAAGAGAGAGAGAGAGAGAGAGAGAGACAAACAGACATAGAGAAGGAGAAAAGGTAAAGACAGAGAGAGAGAGAGAAGAGAGAGAGAGAGAGAGAGAGCTAGACAGACAGACAGAAATAGAGTGGTAGAGTGAGGGAGAAAAGATACAGAGAGAGAGAGAGAGAGAGGGAGTTCCGAAAGTATTTAGTGGGGAACTGTGGTATAATTACTTGCGAACTCTCATATAAAAATTTGTCCCTTCGGTTATATCATTCATTTCTTCGCGTACTTTGCTAAGCCACACTTTTGTTCAGCTTTTATTTCATCATATCAACTAACGAACCTACGGGGTAAAAGCGCGATAACTGCGTGAAGGCTTTATACGAAGTAAAAAGCTGCGTAACAGAAAGATTCTATACAGAATATATAGTATATATATATATATATAATATATATATAGATATATATATATATGTATATGTATATATATATATATATATATGTATATATATACACTATATATCTATTTTTATTTTATTTTAAAGTTTATTTAATTTTCATTGTAATTTTTACGTTTATTTTAATTGTGAATTTCAATTGCTGATGATGTATTGGTGACATCATGAAACGTCTCTAATAATAATATATCTATATATATATATATATATATATATATATATATATATATATCAGGAAAAC
Source organism: Macrobrachium nipponense (assembly GCF_015104395.2). Taxonomy (NCBI): domain Eukaryota; kingdom Metazoa; phylum Arthropoda; class Malacostraca; order Decapoda; family Palaemonidae; genus Macrobrachium; species Macrobrachium nipponense. Next base: position 22,948,865 of record NC_087206.1, read on the forward strand.
CATAGGAAAACCAAATATAAAGGAAGACGAATCCAGTCAGACGACAGTTTTATTATGAGACGTTCATGATGTCACCAATACATCATCAGTCAACAATTAGACGGTCAAAATAGAGAAAGAGGAGAAAACTAGTATAAAAAAAAAAAGGAGCTGATTGAACTAAAAACGTTAAGGACTGCACACAACGTAAACCTCACGCCAGAGACAGAGAGAGAGAGAGAGAGAGGAGATGACGAGGTGTTGGAGTTTAAACTAGGTGATATGTACTTGATAAACAATGACTCAAGGGTAGTTAGGTGGGTAGTTTGCTTTGTGGTGCCAATAATATAGAAATGTTTCTTTTCGATGGTGATTTTACAACTCTCTGAATGTGTTCTCATATTAGGGAACTCGGGATTAGAAATTCTGGACCTAGTTCTGTAACTTAATCCCAAATGGCTGTAATACCAGACTTGTAACAGTCAACGTGAAGGACCAATACACCAAGACATCTTGGGCATTCATATATTTACATATAATATTGGACTTCATGAAATCCTGTAATTTGTCCACGTAATAAAAAACCCTCCAATTTTTTTTATTCATGGGAATGAGATTGAGTTTTAAAAAACCGAATTCCTCTTCAATAATATTTTTGACGTTCAAACGTAAACTATCTGAATAAATGGGAGGGGTGCGTACATGGTTAACTTAGGTACATTAAAATTAAGGGTCCAGAATCTCTAATCCCGAGTTCTCTAATATAAGAACACATGCAAAGATTTGTAAAATCACCATCGAAAAGAAACGTTTCTCTATTATTGGCACCACAAAGCAAACTACCCACCTACCTATCCTTGAGTCGTTGTTTATTAAGCACCTTTCACCCAGTTTAAACTCCAACACCTCGTCATCTCCTCTCTCTCTGGCGTAGAGGTTTACGTTGTGTGCAGACCTTAACGTTTTTAGTCACTCAGCTCTTTCTTTCATTTTGAATAAGTAGTTTTCTCCTCATTCTATAGTAACGTTCTAAGTGTATCTTAATTTTTATTGCAATTTTATTAAGTTTAATTTAATCGTAAATTTCAAATGCAGACTGATGATGTGTTGGTGACAACATGAAACGTTTCTTATCAATAAAACGCGTCTACATGACTGTCGTCTGATTGGACACCTCATATATATATATATATATAGACTAAGATCTATACTAAGTATATAATTATATATATAGATATATTATAGATAGATATATATTATATATATAATTATTATTAAATTTAATATTATAAGTAATCAATACACAATCACGTGTGGAATGGAGGTAAATTTATGACTCACATCGGGATCGAACCGAGGCCTTTCAATTGAAAGGCAAGGTTGCAGTTATTTAGTTTGGAAAATCCTTTATTGCTTGTGCGGTTCAGTTGGCAGCGCCCTTGTCTTTCAATTGCAAGACATGGTATCGATCCGGAAGTGAGTAAAAAAAAATAGATGGAAAAACTTGGTACTGCCTGTGATTACAAAGACGACGGATTCAATTATTTCACTTTAAAAGACGACGGATTGAATTACTTCACATTACAAGTACAACAGATTGAATTACTTCACTTTACAAGTACGACGGATTAAATTACTTCACTTTACAAAGACGACGGATTAAATCTCTTCACTTTAAAAGATGACAGATTGAATTAATTCACATTACAAGTACGACAGATTGAATTACTTCACTTTACAAGTACGACGGATCAAATTACTTCACTTTACGAAGACGACGGATTGAATTACTTCACATTACAAATACGACAGATTGAATTACTTCACTTTACAAGTACGACGGATCAAATTACTTCACTTTACGAAGACGACGGATTGAATTACTTCACATTACAAGTACGACAGATTGAATTACTTCACTTTACAAGTACGACGGATCAAATTACTTCACTTTACGAAGACGACGGATTGAATTACTTCACATTACAAATACGACAGATTGAATTACTTCACTTTACAAGTACGACGGATCAAATTACTTCACTTTACAAAGACGATGGATTGAATTACTTCACTTTACAAATACGGTTGATTAAATTACTTCACTGTACAAATACAACGGATTAAATTACTTCACTTTGAAATACGGAGGATTAAATTGCTTCAATGTACAAATACGACGGATTAATTTACTTCAGTGAACGAATACGACGGATTAAATTAATCACTTTACAAATACGACTGATTTAATTACTTCACTTTACAAATACGACGGATTAAATTACTTCAATTTACAAATAAGATGGATTAAATTACATGATTTCGCGTATATCCCAATTTTTAAGAATATATTTATTTTGCAAATACGACAGAGATGAATTGCATGATACCCAATTTTTAAGAATATATTTATTTTACAAATACGACAGAGATGAATTGCATGATACCCATAAATACCTATGACTGCGCAAGTTCCGACATTTTCAAACCACGCTCCTTTTAGAAAGCTGACCCAGATAGAATCGACCATTGTCCACTCCTGAAAAGCCGTACATTACGTTTCCATTCAGAATGTCATACACTTCAGTAAGGAAGGAAAGAGAGAGAGAGAGAGAGAGAGAGAGAGAGAGAGAGAGAGATTTCCTCATACAGCTTCTTTTCAATCTCTCTACATTACATTTCCTTCAAAATGTCACACACATTTAGGCAAGGAGAGAGAGAGAGAGAGAGAGAGAGAGAGAGAGAGAGAGAGAGAGAGAGAATCTTCATAAAGCTCCTTATAATCTTTATATACCCTTTGAGCCATTCCTACACAGTAATGCAATCTTGAAAATGGAACATTTCTTTGGCTCTTGAAGGCACCGGAGTTTAATCTTTCTGCCCCAAAAGAGCGACTTTGCTTTTTTTAAGAAGAGTTTTTTTCAAGTTTTTTTTTTCTCTTAAGAAGAAGAGAGTACGGGAAAAAATCGACCTCATATCAGTTCATGATAGAATATTTCCGAGCTTAAAGAAAGAAGTCCGTAAATTCCTTTTAGCTTTGATAATCTGTCATTCGCTGCGTGGCGTGCTTGTAGGACGTTTACTTGGGGTGGGTTCCTAAGGGATGTTAGGAATGTCTTTTTCCTGACAATGAAAAGTCACGTCGTTGCTTTTTCCGTACCTTTTTTTTTTTACTTGGTTTTGCTTGGGGAGGTTAGGTATTTATCGTCTAACAAAATCATTAATCTTAAAATACTCTTTTATTATTATTTTATTATTATTATTATTATTATTATTATTATTATTTTATTATTATTATTATTATATTATTATTATTATTATTATTATTATTATTTACTCCTTGTATACAGTCTGTCTTATTTTGTGATATTACGAAATTTGATTGTGACAAGAAATCTAGTTCTTAACACTATTGTATTGTGATATTTA
>NC_087206.1:22962272-22974772 GCF_015104395.2 Macrobrachium nipponense
CAATACCAAAATGACAAAAATAATAATCATATTAATAATATATTTTTAAAGGAAATTACAAATGTAGATAAACAAATGCTAGAAAACAACACATAAGAAATTTATAGAAACGGTAAATAAAATCATCCAAGAAAAATTGACCTCATTATGTTTGCCTGAAAACGGTTTATATCATGGAGGAGTCAGGTATCGTAATTAATGAAACCAGACTAATTAGGAATCAAGTTTAAATTTTTAGCTGACTACGATATTAGAAAATAATTAAGAATTGGATGTAGACTGTACGTAATAGTTAAGTCACGGAAAAGTACCATTTAACCGTACCTATATATATTAGATACGAATGGATTTTACCTCGATGTTATCAATTATGGATGCATTAAAAGCATTTAATTCACCCATAACATCGCTGTAGCGACGTGTCTCGTCTACGTGATAGGCTTTGTCAAAGGTACGTTATGTAGGCTGTGTATTTCAAAATAAATGGACTCTGGGCTCGCTGTGGTACGGAATGTTTTGCGCCGAAGTTTCTTCAAACAAAAATTATATACAGTGTACTTTCCACTCTGTCTGCAGGTGGTTGTTCGTCAATTTTAGATTTCTTGAAGCCCATTGCGATCGTTTGGTTCAGACTGCAAGTTGCAGTAAATATAGTTTCTTTACAACCAGTCCTTCTCTATGCAAGCGACAATAGTTTGTGTTGAAGGAATAAACAAAATATTTTGATCTGTAAGTAAAAAGTAGAATATCAAGTGCATCTCCAACACTATAAAGATATTAACTTAAACATCGAGGGATGCAATACTTGAGAAAATGTCTGTGACATTGTATTACTTAAATTCATTTCTGTTACTTACCATTTTGGAGAATTGCATTACACTTCCGTGACTATTCTTGAAGAGTAAACCCGTAATTTATGCAAATTACACAGTGAAAAGGAGTGAGCAAAGGGAACATTTGTACACAGGAGACAGTTAAAGGGGGTGAGAAAAGGCAACTTTTGTACAAGGGAGACAGTGAAAAGGAGTGAGTAAAGGAAACATTTGTACAAAGGAGACATGTCGTGAAAGAGAATGAGAGAAGTGAACATTTGTACATAGGAGATGGTAAAAGGGAGTGGTAAAATGGAACATTTGCGCAAAGGAAACATTGAAAGGGAGAGAAAAAAGGGAACGTTTGTACAAGGGTAAACACGTGCAAAGGGAGTGAGCAAAAGGGATTCATTTGGGTCACAGGCAATTCAGTGAAAGGGAGTGAGAAAAGGGATCGTTTTGTATCAGGGAAACACGAAAGGGAGTGGGAGAAAAAGGGAACATCCTTTGTACAAGGGAAACAGTGAAAGGAGTGAGAAAAAAGATCATATATGTACAGGGTAAACAGTGAAAAAAAAAAAAAAAAACGGGAGTGAGAAAATGGGATCATTTGTACAAGGGCAAACAGTGAAAGTGGGAGTGAGAAAAGGGAACATTTGTACAAGGGAACAGTGAAAGGGAGTGAAGGAAAAGGGAATCATTTGTACAAGGGAAACAGTGAAAAGGGAGTGAAAAGAGATCATTTGTAACAAAGGGAAACAGTGAAAGGGAGTGAAAGGGAAAAAGAAAAGGAAACATTTGTAAACAAAGGAAACAGTGAAAGGGAGTGAGAAAAGGGAACATTTGTACGGAAAAGGGAAAACAGTGAAGTGGGAGTGAGAAAAGGGAACATTTGTACAAAGGGAAAAAACAGTGAAAGGGAGTGAGAAAAGGGAACATTTGTACAAGGGAAAGTGAAAGGGAGTGAAAAGGGAAAAGAGAAACATGTTTTTTACAAAAGGGAAACAGTGGAAAAGGGAAAGTGAGAAAAAGGGATCATGTTTGTTACAAGGGAGTGAAAGGGAGTGAGAAAAGGGAACATTTGTACAAGGGAAACAGTGAAAGCGGAGTGAGAAAAGAGAACATTTGTACAAAAGGGACGTGCAAAAGGGAGTGGAGAAAAAGGGAACATTTGTACAAGGGAAACAAAGGTTTGAAAGGGGTGAGAAAAAAGAAAAAGAACCATTTGTACAAGGGAAAAACAGTTGAGAAAAAGGGGTGAGAAAAAGGGAACATGGGTTTGTACAAGGGAAGCAGTGGAAGGGAGTGACATAAGGGAACCTTTCGTACAAGGGAAACAGTGAAGGGAGTGAGAAAAGGGAACATTTTGTACAAGGGAAACAGTGAAAGGGAGTGAGAAAAGGGAACATTTGTACAAGGGGAAACAGAAAGGGAAAGGGAGAAAAAGAAAGGGAACATTTGTTTAAAGGAAACAGTGAAAGGGAGTGAGAAAAGGAACAAATTTGTTCAAAAGGAAAACGTGAAAGGAGGTGAAAAGGGAACAAATTTGTTTCAAAGGAAACATGGAAAGGGAGGTGAGAAAAGGGGGAACTTTGTAACAAGGGAAAACAGTGAAAGGGAGTGGGGGGGGCAGAAAAGGGAACATTTGTAACAAGGAAACAGTGAAAGGGAGTGAGAAAAGGGAACAGTTCGTAACAAAGGAAACAAGTGTAAAAGGGAGTGAGAAAAGGGAAAATGGAACATTTGTACAAAGGGAAACAGTGAAATTGAAAGGGGTGAGAAAGGGAAACATTTGTACACGGGAAACATTGAAAGGGAGTGAAAAGAAAAGAACATTTGTACAGGGAAACATGAAAGGGAGTGGAAAAGAAGAACATTTGTTCAATAGTAAACAGTGAAACAGGGAGTTTGAGAAAAGGGAACAAATGAACAAATGTAAACAAAGTAAACAGTGGGAAAGGGGTGAGGAAAAGGGAACATTTGTACAATGGGAAACATTTGAAGGGAGTGAAAAAGAAGAACATTTGTACCGGAAACAGTGAAAGGGAGTGAGAAAAGAACATTTGTACAGTGAAACAGAACATTTGAAAGGGAGTGGAAAGAGAAAAGGGAACATTTGTACAAGGGAAACAGTGAAAGGATTGGAGAAAAGGGGAAACGTACAAGGGTTAACAGTGAAGAAAGGGTGAGAAAAGGGAACAGGGGTTTGTACAGGGAAACAGTGAAAGGGGAGTGAAAAAGAAAATTTGGGAACATTTGTACAAGGAAACAGTGAAAGGGAGTGAGAAAAGGGAAACTTTTGGACAAAGTAAACAGTGAAAGGGAGGGTGAGAAAAGGGAACATTTGTACAAGGGAAACAGTGAAAGGGAGTGAGAAAAGGGACATTTGTCAAAAGGGAAACATTTGAAAGGGGAGTGAGAAAAGGGACACAGTGTTTAAAACAAGGGAAACAAATGGAAGGGATTGAGAAAGGGGAACATTTGTTCAAAGGGAAACATGAAAGGGATTGAGAAAAGGGAACATTTGTACATGGAAACGGGTTTTTAAAGGGAGTGAAAGGGAGAGAAAATGGGAACATTTGTACAAGGATAACATTGAAAGGGAGTGAGAAAAGGGAACATAAGGGAAACAGTGAAAGGGATTGAAAAGAAAAGAACATTTGTACAGGTGAAACAGGTGAAAGGGAGTGAAAAGGGAAAATTTGTACAAGGGGAAACATTTGAAAGGGAGTGAGAAAAGGGGAACATTTGTCAAAGGGAACATTGAAAGGAGAGAGAAAATTTGGGAAAGGCATTTGTACAAGGAAACAGTGAAAGGATTGAAAAAGGGACATTTGTAAACAAGGGAAACAGTGAAAGGGAGTGAGAAAAGGGAACATTTGTACAAAGGGAAACAGTGAAAGGGATTTGTGAAACGAAAAGGGAACATTTGTCAAGGAAACAGTGAAAGGGAGAGAGAAAAAGGGGCGAACATTTTGTAACAAGGGACCGTGGAAAGGGATTGAGAAAAGAACATTTGTACAAGGGAAACAGTGAAAGTGGAGTGGGAAAGAAAAAGACGGGAAATTTGTACAAGGGAAACAGTGAAAGGGATGAGAAAAGGGAACATTTTGTTTCAAGGGACAGTGAAAGGGTTGAGAAAAGAAAAGGGAACATTTTGTACCAAGGGAACAAAAGTGAAAAGGGAGTGAGAAAAGGGAAACACATTTGTACAAGGGAAACAGTGAAAGGGAGGGTTGAGAAAAGGGTCAACAAAATTTGTACAAGGGAAACAGTGAAAGGGAGTGAGAAAAAGGAACATTTGTCAAAACCGGAAACAGTGAAAGGGAAACTTGAAGAGAAAAGGGAACATGTACAAGGGAAACAGTGAAAGGGAGTGAGAAAAGGGAACATCTTTGTACAAGGGAAACAGTGAAAGGGAGTGAAGAAAAAGGGAACTGGGTGTACAAAGGGGAAACGTGGGAAACAGTGAAAGGGATGAGAAAAAGGAAACAGTTTTGTACAGGAAAACAGTGAAAGGGAGTGGGAGAAAGAGTGAACATTTGTACAAGGGAAACAGTGAAAGGGAGTGAGAAAAGAACTTTTGTTTACAGGGAAACAGTGCAAGGGAGTGACAAAGGAACAAATTTTTGTACAAAGGGAAACAGTGTTAAAGGGAGAGGGAGAGAAGGGAACATTTGTACAAGGGCAACAGTGAAAGGGAGTGAGAAAAGGGAACTTGTAACAAATTTTTGAAACAGTGAAAGGGAGGGAGAGAAACTTTGGGTAACAAATTTGTTCAAAGGAAACAGTGAAAAGGGACTTTGAGAAAACGGGAAAAATTTGTTCAAAAGGGGAAACAAAAGGGTTTGTTCCAAAGGAAACAGTGAAGGAGAAAAGAAAAGGGTAACATTTGTACAAGGGAAACAGTGAAAGGGAGTGAGAAAACGGAACAAATGTGTTCAAGGAAACAATGAAGGGAAGAGAGAAAAGGGAACATTTGTACAAGGGAAACAGTGAAAGGGAGTGGAGAAAGGGAACATTTGTACAAGGAAACAGTGAAAGGGAGTGAGAAAAGGGAACATTGTACAAGGAAACAGTGAAGGAGGAGGGAAAACGAACAAATTTGTTCAAGGAAACAGTGAAAGGGAGAGAGAAACGGGAACAATTTGTACAAGGGAAACAGTGAAAGGGAGTGAGAAAAGGGAACTTTGTAAAGGAAACAGTGAAAGGATTGAGAAAAGGGAACAAAGTTGTTCAAAGGAAACAGTGAAAGGGAGTGAGAAAAAAGGGAACATTTGTACAAGGGAAACAGTGAAAGGGAGAGAGAAAAGAGAAACATTTGTACAAGGGAAACAGTGAAAGGGAGTGAGAAAAGGGAAACAAATTTTTTGTCAAAGGAAACAGTGAAGGGAGTGAGAAAAATTGAACATATGTACAAGGGACACAGGAAAGGGAGTGAGAAAAAAGGAAATTGTACAAAGGGAAACAGTGAAAGGGAGTGAGAAAGGACATTTGTACAAGGGAAACAGTGAAAGGGAGTGAGAAAAGGGAAAAAATTTTGTTCAAAGGAAACAGTGAAAGGGAGTGAGAAAAGGGAACATTTGTACAAGGGAAAACAGTGTAAGGGAGAGAGAAAAGAAAATTTGTAAGGGAAAAACAGTGAAAGGAGTGAGAAAGGGAAACATTTGTTCAAAGGAAACAGTGAAAGGGAGAGAGGAAAAGGGAACAAATTTGTGCAAAGGAAAACAGTGCAAGGAGAGAGAAAAGGGAACAAATTTGTTCAAAGGAAAACAGTGAAGGGAGAGAGAAAAGGGAACAAATTTGTTCAAAGGAAAAAACAGTGAAAGGGAGAGAGAAAAGGGAACATTTGTACAGGGAAACAGTGAAAGGGAGTGAGAAAAGACGGAAAATTTGTTAAGGAAACGTGAAAGGGCGTGAGAAAGGGGACAAAATTTGTTCAAAAGGAAACAGTGAAAGGGGAGTGAGAAAGGGAACATTTGTACAAGGGAAAAACAGTGAAAGGGAGTGAGAAAAGTGAAATTGGTACAAGGAACAGTGAAAGGTGAGTGAGAAAAGGGAACATTTGTACAAAGGGGAAACAGTGAAAGGGAGTGATAAAAGGGAACAAGTTTGTCAAAGGAAAACAGTGAAAGGGAGTGAGAAAAAGGGAACATTTGTACAAGGGAAAAACAGTGAAAGGGAGTGAGAAAAGGGAATATTTGTTCAAAGGAAACAGTGAAAGGAGAGAGAAAAAATGAAAACATTTGTACAAGGGAAAACAGTGAAAGGGAGTGAGAAAAGGACATTTGTTCAAAGGAAACAGTGAAAGGAGGGATAGAAAAGGGAACATTTGTACAAGGGAAAAACAGTGAAAGGGAGTGAGAAAAGGGACATTGTTCAAGGAAACAGCGATTGAGAAAAGGGAGAAAAGGGAACATTTGTACAAGGGAAACAGTGAAAGGGAGGGGTGAGAAAAGGGAACATTTGTAACAAGGAAACAAACGTGAAAGGGAGTTGATGAGAAAAGGGAACATTTGTGGGCACAATTTGGAAACAAGTGAAAGGGTTGGGAGAAAAAGAGAAACGGGAACAAATTTGTTAAACAAAGGAAACAAGTGAAAGGGAGAGAGAAAAGGGAACATATTTGTACAAGGGAAACAGTGAAAGGGAGTGAGAAAAGGGAACAAATTTGTACAAGGGAAACAGTGAAAGGGAGTGAGAAAAGGGAACATTTGTACAAGGGAAACAGTGAAAAAAGGAGTGAGAAAAAGAACTGGATTTGTAACAAAGAAAGGAAAGTGGGAGTGGGAGTTGAGGAAAACAGGGAACAATTTGTACAAGGGGAAACAGTGAAAGGGAGTGAGAAAAGGGAACATTTGTACAAGGGAAACAGTGAAAGGGAGTTGAGAAAAGGGAACAAATTTGTTAACAAGGAAACAGTGAAAGGGAGTGGGCGTAAGAAACAAAAGGGAACAAATTTTTGTACAAGGGAAACAAATTTTGTGGGAAACGGGAGAGAGAAAAGAACATTTGTACAAGGGAAACATTTGCAAACGGGAGAGAGAAAAGAAAAGGGAACAAATTTGTTAAACAAAAGGAACAACAGTGAAAGGGAGTGAGAAAGTGGGAACATAAATGTACCCCTTAAGGAACAGTGAAAGGGAGTGAGAAAGGAACATTTGTACAAGGGAAACAGTGAAAGGGAGTGAGAAAAAGTAACTTTGTACAAAAGGGAAAACAGTGAAAGGGAGTGGACAAAAGGGAACATTTGTTACAAAGGGAAACAGTGAAAGGGAGTGAGAAAAGGGAACAAATTTGTTAAACAGTGGAGAAAACAGTGGAAAGGGAGGGGAGAAAAAGGGAACATTTGTACAAGGGAAACATGAATGTAAGGGAAACGATGAGAAAAGGGAAAATTTGTACAAGGGAAACAGTGAAAGGGAGTGAGAAAAGGGAACATTTGTTCAAAGGAAACAGTGAAAGGGAGAGAGAAAGGGAACAAATTTGTTCAAAGGAACGGTAAGGGGACAGGAGGGAGAGAAAAGGGAACAAATTTTGTTCAAAGGAAAACAGTGAAAGGGAGAGAGAAAAGGGAACAAATTTGTTCAAAGGAAACAAAGTGGAAAGGGGAGAAAAGGGAACATTTGTCAAGAAACAAAAGTGGGAAAGGGAGTGAGAAAAGGGAACATTTGTACAAGGGAAACAGTGAAAGGGAGTGAGAAAAGGACATTTGTTCAAGGAAACAGTGAAAGGGGATGAGAAAAGGGAACATTTGTCAAAGGGAAACAGTTGAAAGGAGTGAGAAAGGGAACAATTTGTTACAGGGAAACAGTGAAAGGAGTGAGAAAAGGAACATTTGTACAAGGGGGGGGGGGAAACAGTGAAAGGGATGATAAAAGAATATTTTGTTTCAAAGGAAACATGAAGGGAGGACAAAAAGGGAACATTTGTACAAGGGAAACAGTGGAAAGAAAGTGGGGGAGGGAAATGTTCAAAGAAACAAAAGTGGAAGGGAGGAAAAGGGAGGAAAAAGGAACATTTGTACAAGGGGAACAGTGAAATTGGGGATGGGGAGAGAAAAGGAACCAATTTGTTCAAAGGAAACAGTGAAGGGAGAGAGGGAAAGAACATTTGACAGGGAAACAGTGAAGGGAGTGAGAAAAGGAAACATTTGTTCAAAGGAAACAGTGAAAGGGAGAGAGAAAAGGGAACAATTTGTTTCAAAGGGAAACAGTGGGAAACGGACAAGGGACAGAAAAGGGACAAATTTGTTCAAAGGAACAAATGGGAGTGAGAGTTTTTAAAAAGGGAACATTTGTTACAAGGGAAAACAGTAAACGAAAGAGAGGTAAAATTTGAAAAAGGGAACACAGTTGGAAAGGGAAAGGGTGGAGAAAAATTTGGAAACATTCAAAGGAAACAGTGAAAGGGAGAGAGAAAAGGGAACATTTGTTCAAGGAAACAGTGAACAAAAAAGGGGAGTTGTAAAAAGGGAACATTTGTACAAGGGAAACAGTGGGAAAGGGAGTTTGAGAAAAAGGGAACTTTGTACAAAAGGACACAGTGAAAGGGAGAGAGAAAAGAACAATTTTGTTCAAAGGAAAAGTGAAAGGGAGAGAAAAAGGGAACATTTGTACAGAACTGAAAGGAGTGAGAAAGGAACATTTGTTACAAAGGAAACAGTGAAAGAATGAGAAAAGGAGCCCCCAAATGTTTACAGGAAACGTGAAAGGGAGTGGGAAATTTTTTTAAGGGAACATTTGTAACAAAGAAAACAAGTGAAAGGGGAAAGAGAAAGAAAGAAATTTGTACAAAGAAACAGTGGGAATAGGGCATTTGTCAAAAGGAACCTGGGAAAACAAATTTGTCAAAGGAAACAAAGTGGGAGTGAGAAAAAGAACATTTGTACAAGGGAAACAGTGAAAGGGAGTGAGAAAAGGAACCAAATTTTTCAAAAGGAACAGTGAAAGGGAGGTTTGAGAAAGGGAACATGACAAGGGAAACAGTGAAAGGGAGTGAGAAAAGGGAACATTTGTTCCAAGGGAAACATGAAAGGTTTGTAGAAAAGGGAAAACAAATTTGTTAAACAAAGGGAAACATGAAGGGAGAGAGGGAACATTTGTACAAAGAAACGTGAAAGGGAGTGGAGAAAAGGGAAACCATTTGTTCAAAGGGACGTGAAAGGGAGAGAGAAAAGGGGAACATTTGTTCAAGGAAACAGTGAAAGGGAGGAAGGGCAAAAGGGGACATTTGTTCCAATGGGAAACAGTGGAAAGGGAGTGAGAAAAGGGAAAAACATTTGTTCAAAGGAAAACAGTGAAAGGGAGAGAGAAAAGAACATTTGTACAAGGGAAACAGTGAAAGGGAGTGAGAAAAGGGACAACTTTGTTCAAAGGAAACAGTGGAAAGGGAGTGAGAAAAGGGAACAAATTTGTTCAAAGGAACAGTGAAAGGGAGGGGAAAAGAAACATTTGGTACAAGGGAAAACAGTGAAAGGGAGTGAAAAAGGAACAATTTGTACAAGGGAAACAGTGAAGGGATGAGAAAAGGAACAAATTTGTTCCAAAGGAAAACAGTGAAAGGGAGTGAAAAAGGGAAAAGGTAAAAACATTTGGGTTAACAAAGTTGGAAACCGTGGAAGGGAGTGAGAAAAAGGGGAAACATTTGCAAAGGAAACAGTGAAAGGGAGAGAAAAGGGAAAAATTGGAAACATTTTGTAACAATTTTTAAACATGAAAGGGAGTGAGAAAAGGGAACATTGTTCAAAGGAAACAGTGGAAAGGGAAGAGAGAAAAGGGAACATTTGTAAGGCAAGGGAAATCAGTAAAGGGAAATGAAAGGAAATGAACATTTGTTAAAAGGGAAAAACAGTGAAAGGGAGGGGGAGAAAAGGGAACAAATTTGTTTCAAAGGAACAGTGAAAGGGAAGAGAGGAAAAGGGAACAAATTTGTTCAAAGGAAACAGTGAAAGGGAGAGAGAAAAGGGAAACAAATTTGTTCAAAGGAAAACAGTGAAAGGGAGAGGGAAAAGAAAAGGGAACATTTGTACAAGGGAAAACCGGGAAAGGGAGTGAGGAAAAAGGAACATTTGTTAAAGGAAACCAGTGAAAGGGAGTGAGAAAAGGGAACCAAATTTGTTCAAAGGAAACCAGTGAAAGGGAGTGAGAAAAGGGGAACTTTTGTACAAGGGAAACGTGAAAGGGAGTGAGAAAAGGGGAACATTTGTACAAGGGAATAAACCAAAGTTGGAAAGGTGAAAGGGAGAAAAGAAAAAACATTTGTACAAAGGGAAACAGTGAAAAGGGATTGAGAAAAGGAACAAAATTTGGTCAAAGGAAAACAAGTGAAAGGGAGGGGAAAAGAAAAGGGAACAAATTTTGTTTAAAGGAAACATTGAAAGAGAAAAAGGGTTTGAAGGGAAAAAGGAAAAAATTTGTAAACAAAGGAAAGCAGTAAAGGGATGAGAAAAGGGAACATTTGTTTCAAAGGAAACAATGAAAGGGAGAGGAAAAGGGAAAATTTGTACAAGGGAAACAGTTGAAAGGGAGTGAAAAAGGGAACATTTGTTAAAAACCCCCCCCCAGGGTGAAAGGGAGTGAGAAAAAGGGAACAAATTTGTTTCAAAGGAAACGGAAAGGGAGTGAAGAAAAGGGAAAACAATTTGTTTCAAGGAAACAGTGAAGGGAGTGAGAAAAGGGAAATTTGTACAAGGGAAACAGATGAAAGGGAGTGGAAAAGGGAACAATTTGTTCAAAGGAAACAGTGAAAAGGAGAGAGAAAAGGGAACATTTGTAAAGGGAAACATTGAAAGGGAGTGAGAAAAGGGAAACAAATTTGTTCCAGGAAACCAGTGAAAGGGAGTGAGAAAAGGGAACATTTGTACAAGGGAAACGTTAAAGGGATGAGGAAAAGGGAACAGTTCCAAAAAGGAAACGTGAAAGGGAGAAGAAAAGGGAACAAAATTTTCAAAAGGGAAAACAGTGAAAGGGAGGGAAAGAAAAGGGAACAAATTTGTTTCAAAGGAACAGTGGGAAAGGGAGGAGAAAAGGGAACATTTGTACAAAGGGAAAACATGAAAGGGGAGTGGAAAAGGGAAAACCATTTGTCAAAGGAAACCAGTGAAAGGGAGTGAGAAAAAGGGAAACCAAATTTTAAAGGAAACGGTGAAAGGGAGTGAAAAAGGGAACATTTGTTCAAGGAACAGTGAAAGGGAAGAGAAAAGGGAACAAATTTGGTCAAAGGGAAACAGTGGAAAGGGATGAGAAAAGGGGAACAAATTTGTTCAAAGGAAACAGTGGGAAAGGGAGAGGGAAAAGGGAACATTTGTACAAGGGAAAACAGTGAAAGGGAGTGAGAAAAGGGAACATTTGTTTCAAAGGAAAACAGTGAAAGGGAGTGAGAAACCAAAAGGTAACAAACTTTGTACAAAGGGAAACAGTGAAGGGAGGTAGTGAGAAAGGGAACATTTGTACAAGGAAACAGTGGGAAAGAAAAAGAAAAGTGAGAAACAGGGAACATTTGTCCAAAAGGGACAAAGGGAAACAGTGAAAGGGAGAGAAATTGAAAAAGGGCAAAACAAATTTGTAAACAAAAACGGGAAACAGTGAAAGGGAGTGAGAAACAAAGGGGGAACAACATTTGTTCAGGGAAACAGTTAGCAAAATAGAGAAAAGAAACAAATTTGTTCCAAAAGAAACAGTGAAACGGGAAAGGAGAGAAAAGGGAACACTTTGTTAAACAAAGGGAAACAGTGAAAGGGAGGAGAGAAAAGGTAACATTTGTACAAGGAACAGTGAAAGGGAGTGAACAAGGGAACATTTGTTCAAAAGGAAACAGTGAAAGGGAGTGAGAAAAAGGGAACAAATTTGTTTCAAAGGAAACCAGTGTAAAAGGGACAGTAACAGTGAAAGGGAGTGAGAAAGGACCATTTGTACAAGGGCAAACAAAAGGGAGTGAAAGAAAGGGAGTGGAGAACAAAAGGTAACAAATTTGTACAGGGAAACAGTGAAAGGGAGAGAGAAAAGGGAACATTTGTACAAGGGTAACGGGAGTGCAGTGAAAGGGAGTGAGAAAAGGGAACATTTGTCCAAAGGGAACAGTGGAAACAGGGAGTGAGAAAAGAACAATTTGTTCAAAGTTAAAACAGTGGGAAAGGAGAGAGAACGGGAACATTTGTTACAAAGGAAACAGTGAAAGGGAGTGAGAAAAGGGAACAAATTTGTTCAAGGAAAACAGTGAAAGGGAGTGAGAAAAAGGAAACATTTGTCAAAAAGAAACAGTTGAAAGGGAGTGAGAAAAGGGAACATTTGTACAAGGGAAACAGTGAAAGGGAGGGATTGCAGGGAACATTTGGTTTTGTACAAGGAACAGTGAAAGGGAAAGTGACAAAAGGAAACATTGTAAAGACAGTGGGAGAGAGAGGAAAAGGGAACATTTTGTACAAGGAAACAGTGAAAGGGAGTGAGAAAAGGGAACATTTGTAAAGGGAAACAAGGGAGTGAAAGGGAGAGAGGAAAAGGGAACAGAGGGATTGTTACAAAAGGAAAACAGTGAAAGGGATTGAAGAGAAATTTGGGGGCGGGAACATTTGGTTACAAAGGAAACAGTGAAAGGAGTGAGAAAAGGGAACATTTTTTGTCAAAGGGAAACAGTGAAAGGAGAGAGAAAAGGGACATTTGTTCAAAGGAAAAAAAAACAGGGTACATT
>NC_087206.1:22979772-22997272 GCF_015104395.2 Macrobrachium nipponense
TAAATTTTTCAACATTACTTTGAAAAAAGTATATAGCGATATATTATATTTTATATATGAAGATATATAGTTATATACTAAGTATATTTAAGATATATAAAACAAAAAATGTTATTTTTATGTAACTATTACTTTTTTTATGTATAAATCTTTCAACATTATACATTTTCTCTTACAGCTTAATTATATATATATATATATATATAGATATATATATATATATATATATATAATATATATATATATATATTATATATATATATATATAAATATATTATATATATATATATATGTATATATATATATTATATATATAATATATATATATATATATATACGTAGATCCTCTGCATTTTCGTTAACTCGGACATGAAAGCCCTTCAAAATCGCAACAAAATATAGTACCTTTTTTTTATAAATAGAAAGACCGATGGGACTAGAATTGCGGTGCTTTTAGTAAGCTTAGTCTTGAGGGAAGCAAGGAGGAACAAAAGAGTGGATTCCCTTACAGAAAGAAGCCTAAGACCCCCTTTTGAAAACGAGTAGATTACAAGGAATCGGTTCTGATCAATATGCTGTTGATGTAGCTGGGGCATTTATCAAAACAGAACTAAACAGAAAATTTGTTGTTTCATATAAGCATTCATTTCTTCTTTGGAAAAATTTTGGTGTCTGGAGAATCAGTGTTTTCTCCTGTTCTAAGTCAATAGTTTTTGGTACTTTTCCTAAAGTTCCCTGGAAAAATTTGGATTTTATCATTTTTCCTCTCGTGGCTTATCCTAATTAATTAAAAGTCACCTACTGATGCTGTGGTGGATGCATCAAGGGATTCCTTCTTTTTAGCAACAAATGGCTTGCAGATTCCAAGCTGCAAAAGCAACAGAATTGCAGATCCTGCAGCGACCGCAAGAAATGAGTCTATCGTTAAATGGAGGGGGAAAATAAGATGCTGATCTTTTTGCTGCTGCTGCCAGTAATTAGCAGATCCTGTGTCTGCTGCAGTAAACGACGTCCTAAACCTGTGGGAGGCAGCATTTTGCGGATCCTGTGTAAGTGGCAGATAATGAACCTCCTAATTCTGTCATAGGCAACATTTTGCTGATCCTGTGTAAGTGGCAAATAATGAACCTCCTAATCCTGTCATAGGCAGCATTTTGCAGATCCTGTGTAAGTGGCAGATAATGAACCTCCTAAGCCTGTGGGAGGCAGCATTTTGCTGATCCTGTGTAAGTGGCAGATAATGAACCTCCTAATCCTGTCATAGGCAGCATTTTGCAGATCCTGTGTAAGTGGCAAATAATGAACCTCCTAATCCTGTCATAGGCAGCATTTTGCAGATCCTGTGTAATTGGCAGATAATGAACCTCCTTATCCTGTCATGTGCAGCATTTTCCAATCCTGTGTAAGTGGCAGATAATGAACCTCCTTATCCCATCATAGGCAGCATTTTGCAGATCCTGTGTAAGTGGCAAATAATGAACCTCCTAATCCTGTCATAGGCAGCATTTCGCTGATCCTGTGTAAGTGGCAGATAATGAACCTCCTAATCCTGTCATAGGCAGCATTTCGCTGATCCTGTGTAAGTGGCAGATAATGAACCTCCTAATCCTGTCATAGGCAGCATTTCGCTGATCCTGTGTAAGTGGCAGATAATGAACCTCCTAATCCTGTCATAGGCAGCATTTTGCAGTTCCTGTGTAAGTGGCAGATAATGAACCTCCTAATCCTGTCATAGGTAGCATATGGCAGATCCTGTGTAAGTGGCATGTAGTGAACCTCCTAATCCTGTCATAGGCAGCATTTTGCAGATTCTGTGTAAGAAGCAGAAAGTGAACCTCCTAATGGTATCAGAGGCAGCATTTTGCAGACACTGTGTAAGTGGCAGTAATGAACCTTCTAATCCTGTCAGAGGCAGCATTTTGCTGATCTTGTATGTGTGGCTGTAATTGAACCTCCTAATTAATTCTGTAGTGACAGGATTAAGGACCTCCACATCATGTGGAAGAGTCAGCATATGAATAGTAAATCCTGCGACACAGACAGCAAGTGGATTTGCAGCTATTTTGCCGATGCAGTAGACTTCAGTACCCCAGTAGGTTTATAAGGCCGTTAGAAAACCGCTGGTTTGGGTCTGGTGAGTGCTCAGAAGGGTGACCGCTAAGAACATACGCCCATGAACACCCTCAGGGTGTTATAGTGTTGACAGAGAAAGAGTTTTGCTATTATGGTGAATCCTTATTATACGAGTAGGTTACTCACAACCTCCTCTTTCTCAACTAGAATCAAAACTTCTTGCGAACTTTAATCTCATCCGTATGTGGTTTCATTCGCCCTCGAAATCCGAAACTATTTTAGTCATTATAGCCAATCGATCGATGAATATTAATAGAAAAAGAAAAGGGAGGCACAAAAAGATTGTAGTCTTTCTTTACAGAAAAACTTTGTGGATGCTTCAAGACAAAATCACAGTTCCCCCTAATGTATTCTAACCGCTCTTCTGCAGCGGCGTGAGGCCTCATCATTATGGTAATTGATATTTACTTTTAGAGCTTTCCAGAGTAAAATTGACCTTTTTATTTCTCTCCCAAAGGAGAGAATTAACATATTCATACGGTTTCGTCCCCTTATGTTTTTCTTTTAAGAGAGATATTACCTGCCTGAAGAGCAAAAAATTCTTTGAAAAATAGTGCATGTGAAAATTAAAAAAGAAAATGTTTCAGAAATATTCAGCTTGAATATATAGGTTCATCAGAATCTCCTTTATCAAGTTTATTAAAAGGGATTTTATTCGTTATTTTCTTCTTTTTGCTTGTCTCCTCTAGAACTAAAGGTCAGTAAACTCCCTTCATATGAAGAGTAGGTCACTCTCAATAATAATAATAATAATAATAATACTAATAATAATAATCACTTTTATGCAGATATTAATTTTACCTCTTCCTTTCACATTCTTTTCCTCGTTTATTAGCATAAGATTAGTTTCTGGAAATTTGGAACGAATGTTTTGAAAAAAAATTTTTTAAACAGGTAACTCACAAATTAATGCAATACCATTGATAAAAGAATTTAGATATAATATATATATATATATATATATATAATATATATATATATATATATATATATATATATATATATATCCAGATGTCACGGCAGAATGTTTTCAGTCAATTAACTCTTTTGACGACCTTTAAATCGTTGCTCCCAATAGTATTCAAATGTAATAACTAAAAAACATATATACTTCATATATGACGCGATGATGACGGGTTCCTGTCCTCGGGGCTTATTAAAAGCATTGATGATTGTTTAACTAATATATATATATATATATATATATATATATATATATATATATATATATATATATATGTGTGTGTGTGTGTGTGTGTGTGTGTGTGTGTGTGTATGTATAGTATTGTATATATGTGTAGTGTATATATATATATAATCTATATATATTATATAATTATATATAAGTTGATGATAATAATATAATAATAATAATGATAATAATAATAATAATAATAAAATAATAATCTAAAACAACGACATTAAGACTTACATTAAAAAGATTTAAAAAGCTAAAAACCTAAATAACATCAATAGTAATAATATTACTGATGTCTTTTTTGCAAATTATTATTATTATTATTATTATTATTATTATTATTATTATTATTATTATTATTATTATTACTACCCGGTGAACCACCCTAAAACATCCACGTCAAAACACGGCCACAATCACAAAATAGGACGGTTGGTTCATCCTGCTCATCTTCTGCTTTCGGCGTGAAGTGTCACCGCAGCTAATTGATGCAACGTAATGCCTAGCGGTCCCATTTGATGAAATGAGGGTACGAACAATAGAATAAGACCAGATCACACATCACTTGCCATCCTTCAGACTATCGTCCTGCCTACCACAGCTGCTGTTGCTGAAGTGTGTGGGATCCAGATGCAGTTTTTTTTTTCTCTTTATCACTTCTCTAACTACAGTCTTTGTTAGACGTACTCACGCACACGCACACACACACGTGTGTAATATATATATATATATATATATATATATATATATATATATATATTATATATGTGTGTGTGTGTGTGTGTGTGTGTGTGTGTGTTTGTGTGTGTGTGCATATATATTATTAAGTTTTACATTTTCACGCATGAATTTTTTATACTTGCAAATATTAAGCCATAGATATCACTTGATATCGAAATTACTGTGTCTTGGCAATAACCAATACCCAAAGAGATGATAATATATTATATATATATATATATATATATAATATATATATACCTAATATATATATATTCTATACATACTACATACATATATATATATATATATCATATATTATATATAATATAGATATATATATATATTATATTTATATTTATATAATATTTATATATATTATATATATTATATATATATATAATTATTATATTAATATATATCATATAATTATATATATTTATAATATAATATTTATATATATATATAATTAATTTTATAAAAAATATTATATATATATCCTAGTATACACCTACATACATACATATACATATATATATAATAGGATATAGTATAGATATAATATATATATACATACATACATATATACATACACATATGTGTGCATGTATGTAAGTGTGCGTGCATGCGTCTGACAGACTAGTTAGACAAGGGATAAAGGGAAAACAATGCAGAAGGGGAGGAAGCAACGCACTGCAGCAAAATCAGAAGCTGTAGGCAACACGGAAGTCTAAAGTATGGCAAGCGAATTGTCTGATCTGGCCTTATTCCAATTGTATTCGTATCCCCATTTCATCAAATGGGACCCCCAGGCATTACGTTCCATCAATTAGTCCCGGTACCACTTGACGCCGAAAGCAGATGGTGTTTAGGCAGAGCCAGTCGTCCTACTTTGTGTTTCTAGACGGCCGTGTTTTGACGTGAATGCTTTTATGGTGGTTCTGTGGAATAACAGTGATGAAAATGGTAATTTTGAAACGGGGCAAACAGCATCAACAGCAACAACAACAACCGTGAGAAAAGTAGATTTCGCAAAGTGTGATACGATAATAATAATGGTAATTTGAAATAACGTCATCAAGAACTGAAATAAAATGAATGATGAAATTCATCTTTACAATATTATCTATGATTATAATAATAATAATCATTTTATACGTGTAAATAACATCAGTAGCATTAACATTAATAACTGTACGTTTTAAACAATAGTATCAATAACAACAGCAATAACAAAAGCAATAATAATAATAATGATAATAATAATAATTATTCTTATTATTACTTGAAACAACGACATCAAGATCTGCAGTATCAAGAATAAGAAATTAGATTGTGAAAAACATCAATAGCAATGACATCAATAGAAGGGAATTTTAAACAATAAAAAAACAGCAATTAGTATGAGCACAGCCAGTAGTGTCATAATCTTTTGCAACGGAATGAAGTCAAATCAATCAGTCGGTGTTTTCATTCTTTTCATGCGGTTATGTATTTAAAAATAATGTTTGTGTTGTTTGGTATTGGCATGAAACCTATATTTCTGCCGTGTGCAAGTCTCACAAACAATTGGTATCCCACAAACAACGCACAAACTGTACTACCAGTCCCAGGAACGGCAGAGAGCCAAAGCTCATAAGAAGATTATGAGTCAGTGTATCAGCGCGCGCGGTTATTCAGTTTCATTTGCTTTGTTAATCAGCAATTACGGCCAAATGATATGACTAATTACCGTCATTTGGGTATAGCAAAGCAAATGAATAATGACGGTGGTACGCTCATCGATAGAAATGACGAGATTAACCGGCCTAATTTCCTTTGACATGCGGTAATAAACCATCTCTTTGGATTTAGCCAACCAGGGGAATATCCGGTTAATAATGATGGTTATGACTCGAAGTGATATTAAGTCTGAATTTTCTGTGCCCTCTCTTTTATCTCTATCAAAAAAGCAATTAAAAAACGCGCCAAAGAATTCGAGTTTTCTTTACATCGTATAATACTGTATAAAACTATGACCGGCACCGGCAGCTCTCCAGTCCTGTTGCTCACCAGATGCAGTAGCGTGAGGTTCGATCCATGCCTAACTTTAACCTTCAGTGAAATAAAATCTAACGAGGCTAGAGGGCTGCAATTTGGTATGTGTGATGATTGGAGGGTGGTTGATCAACATACCAATTTGCAGTCCTCTAGGATCAGTAGTTCTTTAGATCTGAGGGCGGACAGACAAAGTCGGCACAATAGTTTTCTTTTACAGAAAACTAAAAGGGTCCGTTATCATTGTTGTAATAATGTCATCATAACACGTGTTTTGAAAAATATCTTTTATGACTCAACCGAGAGAATATTCGCGTAATGATGACAACTGTCACTTCAAATGGTGTTACATCCGATTTCTGTTGGAAGAATTTCAGGATTGTCTTTAATATAAAAAAAAGATCATTATTGCTTTGTTGTCTTCATATCTCATATTTTAAAACACATCTTTAAGACCCAACCAGGGGAATATCATCGTAATGGTAATAATTATCGATTCAAATGATGTTAGTGATGATTAATGTTACAGAATTGCATTGCTGTCTCTACATTCCGAATAAAAATCTTTCCTTGTAATCGTTTTAATATTTTCATAGCAGGTATTTTCAAACATCTTTACGACCAAACCAAGGGAATATTCGCGTGGTGCAATGCGTTATGATGATAATAATGAATTACTTCATGTGATGTCAAGTCTCATTTATATTGCAGTGTCAATGGACTCTTGTGTAATCTGAATAAAAAAAAATTCTTATAATTTAAATCACTCCTTGATGATCAGATTTATTCACATTTTCGGAAAGTGTCGAGTGCAGATGATTTCTCTCGAAATGTATGCCAGAGAATGTATGCCACTTAGAATCCATTTGCCAGAGCTGATTCTTTCTTCTTACCAAAAATCCTTCTCATCTTACTTCCCAGGAGCCTCAAGAACAACAGGACGAGGATTCATCGGAATCTCTTCGTCGCCATGGTGATTCAGGTCATGATTCGCCTGGTCCTGTACATTGACCAGGCTGTCATTCGGGGTCACATCGTTGGGCAGGCGCCCTCGAGCTCCAATGCTTCCAGACAAGGAATTGACAACACTGTGAGTACAGTAACATTTTTGTTAAAATTTTTATACATTTTAATGTATTGCCTTTTGGAGATAGTCCAGTATGATTATTCGTGGTTTGTTTTAGGTAGTGAGTGCCGTCGATAAAATTATTTTTTTAAAATTTGTTTTGGCATTTTTCATTTTGTGTTTAAACACTGTGAGTACAGTAGCATTTTTGTTAAAATTTGTTATACATTTTAATGTATTGCCTTTTGGAGATAACCCAGTATGATTATTCGTGAATGTTTGTCTTAGGTAGTGAGTGCTGTCGTTGAAATTATTTTAAAAAAATTTGTTTTGGCATTTTTCATTTTGTGTTAAACACGGTGAGTGTAGTAGCATTTTTTTTATTTGTAATACATTTTAATGTATTGCCTTTTGGAGATAACCCAGTATGATTATTCGTGAATGTTTGTCTTAGGTAGTGAGTGCCGTCGATGAGATTATTTTTTTTTAATTAATTAATTTATTTTTTTTTGCATTTTTTCATTTGTATTTAAGCACTGTGAGTACGGTAACATTTTTTAAAAATTTGTTATACATTTTAAATGTATTGCCTATTGGAGATAACCCAGTATGATTATTCGTGAATGTTTGTCTTAGGTAGTGAGTGCCGTCGATGAGATTATTTTTTTTTATTTATTTATTTATTTTTTTTTTTTTGCATTTTTTATTTTGTGTTTAAGCATTGTGAGTACAGTAACATTTTTTAAAAATTTGTTATACATTTTAATGTATTGCCTATTGGAGATAACCCAGTATGATTATTCGTGAATGTTTGTCGTAGGTAGTGAGAGCTGTCGTTGAAATTATTTTTTAAAAATTGGTTTTGCATTTTTCATTTTGTGTTTACCCGTTGGTACGAGACGTCACCATAGAATAGTTTTTCAGGCGAGTTTTGTGGTAACCTCGTTTTTTCAGAATAATTGCTATTTAAAATTTCCGGATTCCTGTAACATCCGCTACAAAAGGAGAGTTTCGAGCAGAGACAGAACAGACAAAAATCTTTAATCTCTGTGAACTTCCGTATTCACCCCAACATGTATAAATTACTGATGCGTTTACAAATCTTTGTAATGAAAAGTCTACAACAATAAGTGGGACGTAATGAATTACAAATGTTTGAAGAATATTTATTTCCATTTTTGTTATACATGAGGTACGATTAATTGAACTTAATGAGGAATTACATTAATTCTAATCTCTGAGAGGATTTAAATGCGAGACGTCCTGAATATTTTGTCGGTGTGGCGGTGAAATGAGTGGTCGTGGCAAATGATTAGCCAACAACTGTTTCTGGGCTTAGAAAACAGATATTATTATAAAAGATTTTATCTATGTAACAAAAGGGTAAGTTTAGAAACTGGTAGAAGTTGGAAAAAGTCTTTACATGCTTTATAAACACTGATAAGATCACGAAAATTAATGTCGCTATTAATAGTAGTCTAAATATTATTATTATTATTATTATTATTATTATTATTATTAGCTGATATGTATAACGAATAAAACCAAAAAGTCATTAATCCACCAAGCAACTCTCCTACGCATACAATAACTTGGTGGCGAAGTAGTGAAGAGTTGAATAAAAAATAAATAAATAAATAAATAAAAATACAATGCAAATCAATAAAAATGAATCAACATATGAACATAACCAAGCAAAATGAGCTTGAACGTAAGGCAGTGTTGCATGAAAAAAAGAATAAGAGAAGTGATATAAGCAAACACCCTTTTTAATAATTCTTTTGTGCAGCTTTTTGCTGAAACCCTAATTCATCGCCTTCACACACAAGTAAATTCCCGTTGACCTGCAGAATTCAACTTTCGCCAAAATACGAGAATGATGAATAGCAAACGAACCAATTATCGGAAACATGTTACACCGATATTATTGGTGATGTTACGCCGCTGGTCTGACATTTATGGCGTCTTTTGCTGAATGAGATATTTTGATTGGAATCAGGAAAAGGCAGATTGGAATCTCGGAATTAATCCAATGTCGATGAAGTCTAAATTCCCCTCGTTCAGGAAGTAATTGGTGTAACAGATTTTTCGATGAGCTAGTGTAGTAGTAGTAGTAATAGGCGGGATTTCCCTTTGAAACGGCTCCCTAGCTCGGTTGATTCCCACTTGGTTTGTGTTTAAGTTTTGTTTGTCTCTGTAATGCCATAGATCTCTTATAAATTCTTTGCTATTTTCAATGTCCCGTTCAGCAGATCTGTAAATAAAAGTATATTAGCTATCAGTTCCTCTTTACGCGTCTGTTACATTCCTGCCATCGCTAAAATGTATTGGTGATTGGGAAATATTTCAATATAAATAGCAGCAAAAGGAATTACAATATAACAAATACCGATGTATCATGAGTTCATTTTTTCTCTTTTTAACCTTTCATGATATGAGCGTTAATCTAAACAGTTATGACATTCATACTGTTATGTTATGGGATGTAATGACAGATATGAACTTGCAATCAGTCAGTAAATCGGACATTGATGAGTCGTTTTGGAGAATATGACATATTTCTGTCTGAGGCCGAGAAAGAGGAAAGTGGAATTTCTAAATTCACAAAACAATGACGTGATCAAAGTACTTGCAGTTCATGAATTTATTGCTGTTATGAATTGATAAAATGCTACGTATTTTTTAAATGTCAGAGATTGGTGATATTTTAGTGAATGTGATATTGTTCATATGAATAATGGAAGAATGATATTAGATTTTCAAAATAATGTTTGGTATCGACGGAGACTTAATTGCTCGTAGTGATTCTATAAAACGTTGATATTAATTTTTGCAGTAAAATCCAAACCATTTTTTTAATGCTGTAAAGCTCCGACCATTATTTGGTAAAAAAAAAAATGTAAGTTACTGTTAAACCTCGCAATTTATGTGTTTAGGGATTGTTTAGTAATCTTCTAAGATAATCAAATCCAAGTGGATTTTTCTCGTTTGTCCGACCCGGGTGGGGGCGGGGTAGGCACGAGATAAGGAGGGTAAGGGAGACATGATACATGTATCCACCCTCCTCCTGCAAACCTTCCGGGGACGGGATGGGTAGGGGATCGGGAGGGAGAGGAGACATGACGGGCAGTGGCGGGTTCCATGCAGCGTAGCACGCACCATCAACCTTGTTCCAAGTAGATTCTATGGAAAAGGGTTATTTTGAGAGAAACGACCACTTATTGAATAACTGATTGATCTTGGTGGTTAACCACTGGCGTCCCGCAACCTCAGTTATTGGTATCAATGATATATTCTTTGTTAAAGTAATTTTCCGATGAAGATAAATTATGGAAGATTTCTTGACAATACAATTCACCCAACACACGCCCACCTGTAGATACTCTTGCACCTTGCTATAATAAACTTGTAAAATTACTGATCAAGATAAACTTTAAATAAGAAAATAGATAGAAAATAAATCGGAGAAAAAAATTGAATATTGCAAAGGGGAGCTGCTTCTTTAATGAACAAACTTAGAAACTCTTAATTAGAATGAAACACTAAAGTTAATGAACTACTTATTTAGGAGAGTCTGATGAGGTAGAGGGGTAAATGGCCCAATACTCACTTAGAAATGAACAGTTCTCAGAGTTTGAGAGAGTTCCTCAGCATAGCTTGTGCTTCTAACATCTTTTGATATAATAGTAATAATAGTAATATTAATAATAAAGAAGAAGAAGAAGAAGAAGAAGAAGAAGAAGAAGAAAAAAGTAAAAGAAAGAGAAAAAGAAAAAGAAATAGAAGAAGAAGAAGAAGAAGAAGAAGTAGTAGTAGTAGTAGTAGTAGTAGTAATCGTAGTAGTAGTAGTAGTAGTAGTAGTAGTTAATGTTAACAAGCATGGCAGCCTTATTGGAATTGATTTTGTACAAGGTCTTGTCAGTTCTTACTGTTCTCTTTTCTTCATGGCCGACATCTGCTAAGAGCTGGCCGATGTAGTCCAAAGTCTGGATAAGGTGGGAAAAGCATAGATTGGCCAGCTCTTAGCAGATATCAGCTTAGCTTGACAGCTTGAAAGGAAAGACAATAGTAAGAAGCATTGAAAAGGCCTTTTAAACAGACATGCTTATAAGAGGGTCTACTTGCTTATAAAGAGGGTCTACTCCCTTCAGATAATTGCAGTAGTAGTAGTAGTAGTAGCAGCAGCAGCAGCAGCAGTAGCAGTAGTAGTAGTAGTAGTAGTAGTAGTAGTAGTAGTAGTAGTCGTAGTAGTAGCAGCAGCAGTAGTAGTATTAGTAGTAGCAATAATAGCAGAAAAATAACAACAGCAAAAAATAATAATATTAAAATACCCCCCAGAATTGTAAAGATAACAGTAGTGGGAACTTCCTGTTGCAAACACAAGAGCAACAAATTAATAAAATAATAATAATAATAATAATAGTAATAATAATAATAATAATAATAATAATAATAATAATAATAATAATAATAATAATGCAGCTTTAAGTGAATCCCACTATTTGCGTTGGCTGTCAGTTAGGACAAGACTGACATTAACCACGTTTTCCAAAAGGAAAAATGAGAGAGAGAGAGAGAGAGAGAGAGAGAGAGAGAGGTGGGGGTGGGGGTAGGGGGTTATGTTGTTAAATGGGATGTTATTTTGGGAACAATAGCCCAGAAAAACATTTATAAACTGCTTCATGGGAGTAACTCAGGGTATCATGATTTGGGAAAACATTTCAGAGAGAGAAGAGAGAGAGAGAGAGAGAGAGAGAGAGAGAGAGAGCCGGGACGCAACGTCTTTTCAAACTAGCCGTCGAAGTTTGGCAATATCCAACGCCAGGATCCTTTAGTAATTAACGGGACTGTAAACCCCCGAGATTAACGGGACGGACCAGGCCAGGCTTTTCAAATTAAAGGGCTCAGTGACAGTGAGGTCAACGGTCAGACTTTCGAAAAGTATATATTTTTTTTAGGGGGGGATGCTTTTTTTGTCGCCTTTCTTTTTTATTGGGTTTTAGTGTTCGGTAAAAGAAAACTATAGAGATGGCTATTTGTCTGTCCGTCTGCCCTCAGATCTTAAAAACTGCTGAGGCTAGAGGGCTGCTAAATGGTACGTTGATCATCCACGCATCAAACATACCAAATTCCAGCTCTCTAAGCCTCAGTGGTTTATATCTTATTTAAGGTTAAAATTAGCCATGATCATAGGTCTGGCAGCGCTTTCCGGAGGCGTGCGACACACCCTCACGCTTCCGCATCTAGGTAGCAATTGAAGCGCTGCCGGTCGCAGACTCGCAGCTGAAAGTTTTCTACCAGCACATAACGATGTCAAAAGAAAACTTGATTGCGCAGAAGAACCTTCGGAGCATTTTATAATTATTTAATTTTGTGTTCAGATGATTTTTAAATCTGTTGGAAGTAGATAGAGGAGATATTTAACAGGGGACTTGTTTAATAAGGGCAAGTTAGTATTCTGGTAGACCTATTAATAGGCAATAAGGAACTCCAAGGATGTAAAGTTTACATACATGCACAGGAAACGAACGGTTTTCATATATAATATATATAAATATATAATATATATATATATATATATCATAGATATTATTAATATTTAATTATATATTAATAGGTATTATATACACACACACCGCGCACTTGTTTCTTTGCGCACATATGGATTTGCGTTGTACCCCTGTATTTTTACCACGAATCAAAACGCCAAAGCTTGTCCCTAATTCTGGCAGGCTTGCTAACGCTGTTATTTTATTTTAGTCGAGCAGAGGGTAAACAAATCCTGTGCAATATAGCCACTGCACTGCCAGTTAAATAAAAGAGGGTCGGGGTTGTTCTGCCTGCGTTGGCAAAGGAAGCCCGAATGCTTTTTAGTCTGCCATGGAAAAACATCGGGAACTTTGCAAGTTAATGAGTATGTGTTTGTGAGAGTGGTCGTTTGCGTTTGTGGGTGTGCATGCGTGAGTGTGCGCGTTTGTGTCGTTTGTGTGTGTGCTGTATTTGAGAGAGAGAGAGAGAGAGAGAGAGAGAGAGAGAGAGAGAGAGAGAGAGGGGAAAGGTGAAATAATAATTTATACTACTGAAAATACCCTTTCGAACATTTTTGCAATTTTAATGGTATATATATATATATATATATATATATATATATATATATATATATATATATATATATATATATATCATATATAATATATATACACATACATACACAACAGCACACACACACACACACACACATATATCTATATTAATATATATATTATATATCTTTATATATATAAATATATATATATATATATCTATCTATACATGGAATATAAATTTGTAGAACAAGGCATTTTGAATTGCCAGAAAAATTCATTCATCTCTCTCTCCTCTCTCTCTCTCTCCCCCCAAACTCTCTCTCTCTCTATCGCTCTCTCTCTCCTCTCTCTACAATTTTTTTTGCTCTGGAAATTTTGTAGATAATCCAACAAAAATGTCAAAGTAAAAAAAAAAAGGCATTTTCAAAAAGAAAAGCGAAAAATCAATTTAATTCTCTCTCTCTCTTTATCTCTCCACTTTTTTGTGGACACAGCACAGACACACACATATACATTATAGATATATATTATATATATATATATATATATATATATATATATATATATTATATATAATATAAAAATAATATTATATTATATGTGTGTGATGTATGGTGGTGCGGTTGTGGGTGGTGTGTTGGTTGTGTATGTGTATGTGTAAGTATGTTATATCACAAAAAATGTAAAAGAGGAAAGAGGAAAAAGATGAGCGAGAGAGAGAGAGAGAGAGAGAGAGGAAGAGAGAGAATGAAATTGATTATTTTTCGGGCTTTTGAAAATGCCTTTTTTTTACATTGACCTTTTTATTATTCTACAAATTTCCGGCGCAAAAATAAAAAGTTGTAGAGAGAGAGAGAGAGAGAGAGAGACAGACAGACAGACAGACAGACAGACAGAGAGGATGAATGATTTTCTACAAGGTTTCATATTTCCGTTTAAAATATATATATATATATATATATATATATTACTATTATAATATAAATATAATATATATATATATTATATATACTTATATATGTGTGTGTTATGTAGTATATAATAGAAATTATTATATATATATATAGATATCTATATATATATATAATTATATACATATATATTCATATATATTATATATTATATATATAATATATATAATTATAATATATATGAAAGAAGGTTGGATAAGTTACTATGAGCATATTCTCATTAGTTTTCTCGAAAACAAGTTTAGAATAGCATTTAGTTACAGGTTTAATGCCTCCGCGATTCTCTATATGTAATCATCTTTGTGAAAATATAAAGTGCAATTCAGTAATAACAAGAACAACTTTAGTAATAGTAATGGTGATAAGCCTTTATGGTTTATGAAGTCAATATATACCCTGAAGTCAACAAGGTGGAAATTATTGAAATAACTTAGATACAAATTAAAACAAAAAATAAGAACTACATTAAGTAAGTGTTGCCACTTCAATTTTACGATATTTATTACGAAACTTTTGAACGGGTACAAAAAACAAAAAACTATTATTAACCAAAAGAATTAATATGGAAAACGGAGAGCGTAAGAAATATTGTATACAGGCCTTATATATATATATATATAATATATATATATATATATATATATATATATATATATATATATAAATATTTATATATAATATATATTATTATATATATATAATATATATATGTGTGTGTGTGTGGGTCGTGTGTGTGTGTGTGTGTGTGGCTGTGTGTGTATGTGTGTGTGTGTGTACCCTATATGTGTATGTTTATACATACGTATAAACAGGTGATAATATTTCCGTCAGACAAGACTAAATCACTGAGCGTAGGCTAAAGAAACGAATACAGTTCAGTGGTAGGTAGCTACAAAATGTAAAATACAGCGAACATCCAGGATAATTTTAGCTCATCTTACCCAGCTGCATCAAAGCAAATCTTCACGAGTTTAATCTCGTAGTCCCTTGGGAACCATGGCTCCGCGCCACGAAACTCGATTATTTGCTGCCCTAGTGTCTTCGCATTATTATTGAAGAGGGGACTTCGTCAAAGTCCCTACTGTAGGCGTTACTCTGAAATGCATTTAGCCATTAACTTAGAATCTTGGAACTCCTGAGATGAGTTGGGGCGAAGACGATTTTTCACGGAAGTCCTAATCATTGAACTGGGACACAAAGGAACAGAAAGCAACAAAGTTATATTACGATCATTAAAAAAACAAAACTTCGTTAAAGTAAAACTTCACAGAAGCTAGAAAAAAGTAAACAGTCTTTACTAAGTAATTTGCTCCTTCGCAAGCGAGTCTTCATTAATATCAAAATGATTTCACTGTGTTTAGATGTGTGAAATCTTCTGTTTCTTCAATAAAACCCTCTTAGTATATAGAATATATATATATATATAATATATATATATATATATATATATATATACATATATATACATATATATACATATATATATACATAGATATATATACATATATATATATATATATATATATATATATATATATGTGTGTGTGTGTGTGTGTGTGTGTGTGTGTGATACATAATTAGTTATCAAATGGGTGACTCCCATTTTAGTTCATAATCTATATGTTCTTTTATTTTATATTTATTGTCCTGTACGTATAAGGGTTTAAAATTCGATTCGTTTGTCTGTATATAGAAACATATCGAAAAATGAGATCGTAATGATCGTAATTAAGCTCCTTTGCGTAGGCGTGAAAAAAAAGAACACCCTCAGACGAAAAATAAAACAATCGAAGTCATTAGCAGTAAACGGGCGAATAATTGGGGAACAGTTGTCTGCTTCGCTTCGCTTGTCATTACCACCGACGTTCCTCTTTAAAAAATCCTCTTTTATAAGCAGGATTTTTAAGCATTCTCCGCTCCTCTTCAGTTTTCATCAACATACTTTTATTGTGGCAAGCGATTGAGCGACAAGCGTTCGATTTTTTTTAAAGGTTGGGCAGTTTAGATTGTCCTGATATAATTTTGACTATATCATCTTCATCGCATTCAGCTTCACATGACGCAAAATATTTACTTGAAATTTTGCCACTCGTGTCTTTCCTGTGCCGTCTCTTCCACCAATCTCCGCTTTTCTCCAGCCTCCCTTCTCATAGTTCTCGTCTCTAAGTAAGTCTGGGGGTCGTTCAACTCCTATGGCGCCTACAAGAGATCAACTGACAGTTTTGCTTACAGTTCTACACGGCATTGTGCGAAGGACATGTCCAAGCCATCTCTATCTCCCATTCACCATTATCCAATCTACATATCGGATTTCTGTAGTTGCGCGTATAATATCATTTCTAACCCTGTCTGGCCATCTAACCAAGAAAATAATTTAGAACTAGTTTTATTGCTTAACCAATACCTATGTCAGCATGGTGACAGATCATACTATACTCGTGTATTATCTTACTTTTGTATGTAATCTCAGTCTAATTGAGTTCTTCATCTTATTCAGCCTGTCTTTTTTTTTCACTCAATTTAATCAGAGTACCTGTAATGGATTGTACCTTTCCTAGATATTTGAAAGATCCAACCTCATTAATTCCCCCCACTTCCCCCGCCCCAATGATTTTTCATCCCTTTGTGCGTATTCAGTCCCCAGTCCTTCTGTTTTCCTTGAATATATTTTGATTCCACCCTCTCTAGATACATAACGTTAAACAAGCTTTGTAAGTCTTGTGATGTTCAATGAAAACAGCATCCTTTGCATATTCTAAGTCGGTCGAGTTTCTATCGTTACTCCAATCTAATCCTTCTCTTTCATCTTCGACCACTTTTCATTAAGAAATCAGTGGGAAGGGAGAGTAGCAAAGGTGCAATAACATTCCTATTTAATAGATATTCACGGCACAAGGCCGCCCCCCCCCCCCCCCCAACCCCCCCCCACCCCCCCCCCCCCCCCCTCCTATCAACATTACCCCCAGACCGTTCATAATACTGGTCTTAGGGAGCTGTCAAATGCCTTCCCGTATTCAATGAAAACCATACACGACTGAATAATGTCCCTACACAAATATTTTATCTGTGCAACTCCTTGCCATTTTACAAAACGAGCCTTTTTCATCCCTAAGCTTTTTATGACTTTCTCCCGCCTGTTGATAATAAGCATCATGAATATTTTCATAGCAGTCGACGTTGCCACATTCAGTCATCTCACTTTCCTTTGGTACCGTATCTCTGACTGCCAATTTCCGGTCATCAGGCTTCGTATCCTCATTCCACTTTCTACAAATCCGTGTAGTTGATA
>NC_087206.1:23002272-23004772 GCF_015104395.2 Macrobrachium nipponense
ATTTCTCATCGTTTGCAATAACTATCTGTTTTCTGTTGTGTAAAAATTCTTCTTTTAACATCTTCCTACTTTATCTACGATATTGTGTTTTCTAATTTTCTTTGCTAATATATTATGGTCTACTTTGTCAAAAGCTTTTTGGCAAAGTCTAGATAAACCACATCTGTTTCATTTCCGCTTTTCATATTTTTTGAATATGTTCTCACGGTGGACTAACAGTTGGGTTTGTGTACTTTTTCCGGGTACGCAAACCGTGTTGTCCTCTATTAAACAAATTATTTTTTTATTAAATGTTTCATTATATTTTTCTTCATTACCCTTTCATACACTTTCATAATATGTGATGTTAGACTCACAGGCCTATAATTACTTGCCTCTATCTTGATCCACTTTTGAAAGTAGGGGTGATATATGCTAATTTGTGCTCATCATAAATCTTGCCTGTATCTACACTTTGTCTTAATAATATTGCAAGTGGTTTTGCGATAGAATGAACTACTTTCTTTAACAAAATAGCAGGGACTCCATCCGGCCCTGCAGCAGCTCCATTTTTAATTTCATTAATTGCCTGCACAATATCAGCTTCATTAATTTTATGTCAGCTAAATATTCACTATTTTCGTCCCTTACTTCTATATCATTATCTTCATTATCTATTCTAGGGGTGAATTCTCTCTTATATCGTTCTGCCAGTATGTTGCAAATTTCCTTTTTTTCATTCGTTAATCTCCGCCCTTCAATTCTCAGAGGGCCTATTTCTATTCTTCTTTTATTCATCTTCTTCGCATATGAGTATAATAGTTTGGGGTTTTGCTTGATATTTAATAGGGTTTTTTCTTCCAAGTCCCGTTTTTTCATTTTCTTTTGATTGTATAATCTTTTGTTCTGCATTTTCTATCTTACTTTTTAGTTCTATAACTTTCCATGCATTTTTTTCTTTTGCAAGACCTTTTTTCCACTTTCTGATTTTCTGGAACAAGATCCTTCTGTCTCTTGGTATGCATGAATGATGTTTACTTTTCTTCTTCGGTATATATTTATCCACTATTTTCTTCAATATTTTATATAATATCTCCGTATTTACCCTTATGTCATCACTTACGAAAATGTTATCCCAATCTTTGTTTAATTCTTCATTAATTTCTGACCATTTTATATTTTTACTGTAGAAGTTGTATTTTCCATATCCTTCCCACTTTTTCATTTCTTGCTTATCTCTATTTTCACTTGCTTTGGAATGAACTGTTAATTCTATGACATTATGATCTGAAATATTTATCGCACTCGCATTATAAACAAATATTATTTCTTTAACATAATTCATCTCGTTCACAAATACTAGGTCTAAAGTATTTTCCTTTCTTGTTGGCAGGTGATTTATTTTGTTGAATGTTGTATTCTAGTAGTATATCTAATAGCTTTTCAAATTGCCTCTTATCTTCTGCACTATATCTCTTTTTATATGTATAAGTACAACCACAGTCTCCTATTCGTTCTTTCCATTCTACGAAAGGAAAGTTGAAGTCACCAGATAGGAGAATAGTCCAGTCCTTGTGATTTCTACATATATCATCCAATTTTTTCAATTATTAAGTCAAACTCTTTAGTATTAGGAGGTCTATATATTACTATGTTCATCAATTTTTCAGATTTAAATTCTACCGCTATTAGTTCACATTTTGAGTTACTATATTTCTCATATATTTTTCTTGTTTTTTGTCTTTCCCCATATATTGCGGTTCCCCCTTGATTCCTATTTTTTCTATCTGATCTATAAGTTTGGAACCCTTTTATTTGATCATCATTCCCAGTCTCTTGGGAATACCAGGTTTCACTTATATTCATTATATCTATTTTCTTTTCATTTTGGGTTAGTTCTTCTAAGTACTCTATTTTTCTTTTTGAGTTACTCGTAACTAAACCCTGCGCATTCATCACTATGATGGTGTTTGCGGTGTGTTCTCCTTCATTTAATATTGGTAGTAATAAGGATTTTCCCATGTCTCTTTCCTGTTCTGGTATGTTGTTCTTTTTTTCATTTCCAGAAATTCTGACATTAAAAAATCCAACTTTTCCATAATATTTGATCTTCCTTCATCATAATTATTCATTTTGAGTCTGAATCTGCAATTTTCTCCGTTTCTGCAATATCCTCTTACATAATAAATACAGTTATTATCTCTTGAGTAGAATTTCGGAGCTGATGCTTTGAAATTTTTTGCTGACGACCCTCTGCATATCTCATTATGGTGGTTTGCTTTTCTCTTTTACCTACCTGATATTCTTGATTTCTCTCTTTATTTGTTTCTTTCTTATTTTGGATTTTTATTACTTGGTTGGTTATTTATTTGATTATGATTCATGGCTACAGGGTGCATATATTTGCATTTTTTGTCGAACTTACATCCTTTTCCTTCTTTTAGGTTTTTTACATATTTTTGGATGCAGATCTCTGCAATCATCCCCATAGCCATCTAAGTATGCACATTTACCATATATT
>NC_087206.1:23007272-23034772 GCF_015104395.2 Macrobrachium nipponense
AGGGATAAGATCCTTGTGTGAAAGATTTCCACAGTGAAAATAGTGTAGCCTATTAACAGCAACCTTAGAGTAATTAAGTATCATTGAACTAGATAGCATAGTCTGAAAACCTCTTAGCAATCGTAAATTGAACATAGGTGGCCTGAGACGGTAAAAACAAGTACAAATACTTTTCGAGAGAATGATTGTTCAAAATCTGATACTATTGGAGGGAGCTAACAGTTCGACCACTAAGAGAGAGAGAGAGAGAGAGAGAGAGAGAGAGAGAGAGAGAGAGAGAGAGAGAGAGAGAATATATACCTAAAGAAAGCCAAATTAAAAAAAGAAAAATTCAAAAGGCAACTATCACTTTTTATAGATGAAACTTCGACATTCACTTATTTATTTAAAAGGCTTCAATGTAGTTTTTTTTTCTCCTTTTCTCAAGTAGTTCCTGTCTTTGTTGCTTCTGATTCACAAAGAAAGGAAGATATTGAATTTTGAGTCGACACACCTATCATTTAGTCTGTTATCGTTAAATGAAAAATAGGTTCGTGAATAATGGGACTACACAGTAGGTTCTTATTTAATAAATTTGCCGCCACCTACCGCCCCCCCCCCCCTTAACGGTATTGAATAAATAAAAACCCCATGTGTTCATCAAAGGGAGTTTTATGAAATTTTTCATCTGAATTGATAGAGCTTTATGCGATCATGAAACTGTATTATTATTATTAATGTTGTTGTTGCTGTTATTATTATACAATAAGATGCAACAGATATAGGCATCAGTTAATTTGCCAAATAAGTTTCCACAGGATACTGGCAGTGTAAAAGAATTAAACGGTAAAAAAAAAAAAAAAAAAATAATAATGAGATCAGCAGCTGTAAAACTTCATAAGAAGTAACAAGAGTTTCAAGATAACAGCAACATACATTAACCTTCTAAAACACTAAAATAAACCAACGCAGCATTAAAAGTTTGATGTTATTGTTTCCTGTGTTATACTGACACCAAAAAAAAAAGGTAATATGCATCCCTCCACATATGTAAAACAAGTAGCATGCATTAAACATACGAACATATTATGGCGTTTCATCAGCCAATGACGCACGCTAACCCTACTCATTCAAACACACACACTAGTTACTTTTAATGTGTAGAGAGGGAGCTAGATTAGCGAGCGTCGGCGGACTTTTCAATCCGACTGTACACTCACAGAGTGTCGGCGGAGTTTTGAATCCGACTGTACACTCACCAGATGAGGTAGTGGGGGTCCGTATTGAAATAGCTCTTATGAAAGGCGGCTAGGATGAATATTTTTCTCCCTTGATCTGTATCGTCAATATCACTGGTTGGGAAAGGAAACCAAGCGTGCGAGCAATTCCGTCCAGAGATTAAATATCCTGGGGGGCTTGTGGCTTCCAAGTAGGAAGGTATTTTAACAAAGATTGAACTAAAGATCTGAACCCGTGGCGCAAACGCTCTGGGGATTATGGATGCCTCGCAGGCAAAACCTACCGTTCTTTTTTTTATGTGACTAGAGCAGTGGTTCCCAAACTTTTTCCTGTCATTTCCCCCTGCACTCAGTTCAACCATCCAGATTTCCCCCTTCATGTGTATGAGGGAAAGAGTAGTTAAAACACACTGTGACTATTTACTCATTTATTTTTCAAATGTACAAATATACTGATAAACATTTAGTTACAGAGTAAAGTGGATAGAGAGCGATTTGTAACAACTAACCGCATAGCCATAGAGAGCGGTTAGTAACAAATAAAAAGACTTTTGTTTGCTCTTCTACTTTAGAATTGAATTATTGAGAAGGGTGATTTCTTTAGATAATAGGTAGTGTAATTATTTCACCCCTGGTAGCTTCAAATTTCCCCCAGTTTGGGAACCACTGAACTAGAGGAAAAAGGCATAGCCAAAGATGAGGGTTATGAATTGTTGTAAACGGTTTTACTCGGGTACTAAGTATTATGCAATAGAACTAGCATCTGAGCCCTTATTTAACGAGAGTGCAACGTCATACATAAGTGACTACACCACCTATTATTCTGTTTCCTGCTTTAAGGTTAACAGTAGCAAGAACTAGCCTATCGTTAGCGTGCAGTAGTATGTTATGTTGAAGGCCACCAGTCGTTCAACAGTTATGATTAAAATAAAAGAATTCTAAAGTTGGTCATATTGAAACAATATAAAGGTGAGTAACCTCTGACACTTTACACAGCAGAGCTTTGTAGTTAATCAAGTCAATTGCAACAACACTTAAATCGGTTTTGAAAAGTCTGGCGACAGATCACCTCAAAGAGACCCAGTAGGACATTATCCATATGCTATTACATTGGCTGTTAAGAGGAAAGCGCCAACTCTTGAATTACTTAAAAATCGTCTATTTTAGCATATTTTATATAAAACCCAAGAGATCAGATATTACTAGACTACTTTCAATTGCTACTTAAACCATCATAAAGGTTGTTAGGTAATTCTGCCGCGTACATTTTGGTTCCGAAATGAAAATACGACAAAATAACAATGCATCTATCTTCCTTACTCTATTTTTTTTACTTGAGAGCCTTATAAATAATGTTCCTTGAAGGAAAGGCAAATTTAGTAAGATGTCGTTCAGAACCATTGCTAAATTAATTTCTAAAATCACCATCTTCCTTAATACAATGAATTATCTGCAAACATTTATTTAGATATGGCAGTTATACTCACCCTTAATCTGGCTATTGAAAAAAGTTCTGTTTTCAAATAAATAGCCATAAAGACATTAAGTGAGTTAATGTAGAGTAATTCCACAATTCCCCCCCCCCCCCCCCCAACTACAAAAATCACGCTATGGGCCGAGTCTTGAGATTAAAGGTGACAGAAATTAATTACCTGAAGGTAACAAAAGAGTGGCCAACAAAAATTCTCGGTAAAGTGGATGGCATTGTTCTTATGATTTATTAGGCAATTTTTGCATTTTTTGAAGTCTGTCAAAGTCGCCTTTGGAAAAATATGAGAAAATCTGAAAAGGACAGAAAAGAATGCTTTCTGCAGCGGAGCATTAAGAACGTCTGTTCCTTCATTATCCATATACTATTCATAGGTTGATGTTGACTGAAATCGCAGTATACAAATTCATCATAAACCTAAAAACAAGTACGCAAAATTTAGATATTATTGATTAACCTCATTGGCCCCTGAAAGTAGCACAAACACAGGCAATATTTTGCATTATATAAAGGAATATTTGTAATTTTGCTTCACAATCTTCCGTGCCCTGCAAACTATTCCATGACGAGTCGCTCATGCTATTTATAATTATAGTCTAGCTTGAATTATCTTTTTTAATCTCTCTTTACAGGAAGAAACATGTCGAATTAATTTAATTTGAATTATTCATTTCCTTGACATTTAAATCCTTTCATCATATTTCCGACCTGCTTTTCCCTTTGCATATTCCATGTATATGGCCCTGAGATGAAATAAAACATTTTTTATTATTATTTGCTGGAAGACGACCTTCATTAATACAGGGTTTTTTTTTTTTCAAAGCACCAGAATTTATTTATTGTTTTTCCCTGAACAGCACTTCGTGCCAGAAGTATTCAGCAGTTATTTTGATGAAAAATTTCATTAGGTTCCTCAGTGATGTTATCACTCTGTTTTACGTCTGCAAACTCTTACATTTTTCCTTTTAGCAGAAAATTAATTTTCTATCGTATTTCTCATGAGAAATAATTAACCCTGCTCACTTATCTTAGGTGTCCTGTACCCAACATCAAAGATATGTCATGTGCAAGCCCTGCCCTCTGACCAGGTTGGACTAGAAAGCCAGTTGACATAATGTGTGTGTGTGTGTTTGTGTGTGTGTGTGTTTGCATGTATGTATGTATGTAGGTATATACATATACATATGTTTATTATATATATATATATATATATATATATATATATATATATATATATATATATAATGTGCGTCCGTGTGTGTATTATTGAGATGTGTGCATGTGTACGCACAATTTTTTTTTCTTTAAGTCTTAAGGACAAGACCTGTACCTAGAGAACTAAATCATTCTCTCGGTAAAAGACTACATTTGCAAATAGTTTTTCCCCTTTTCAAATAATCCCTCTTCCAAAGGTTATCAATAGTTAATGGAATTGGAGATGAGATCTTGAGTGAACCTTAACTTCTTTCTGGGAAACTGATCTCTAATTTTTTTTCTTTCGATTATATTGTTGGTTAGAGAGCGTATACTTATATTCTGGAGAAATATATGAATTGGTGGTGTTTTTCAGAATGCTGGTTTGGATGTTCATTTCAATTCACTCTGTTTTACTGGGATATTTTGGTCTGTCCTGAAATGGAAAACGTCCTTTTAATCCAGTTTCTGACAAAATGAGTTTGCACTCACAATGATATTGATATTTCCTACAGCAAAGTATCACCGAACGAAGTATGTAGAAAATACGCCGAAGTTTCTTCGGCGCAGTCGAGTTGTGTGTACAGCGTGTAATGCTGTATGAACCGCGGCCCATGAAACTTTCAGCCACGGCTCAGTGGTGACCTGTCCTATATCGTTGACGCATGATATTGGCTCAATTTAGCGTTAAATAAAATAAAAACTATTGAGGTTAGAGGGCTGCAATTTGGGATGTTTGATGATTGGAGTGTAGATGATCAACATACCAATTTTCAGCCCCCTAACCTAAATAGTTTTTAAGATCTGAGGGCGGCCAGAAAATGTGCGGACGGACAGACAAAGGCATCTCAGTAGTTTTCTTTTATAGAAAACTAGAAATTCTCCTTATAGAATAGACGATAGAGAAATAATAATAACAAGAGACGATAATGAGAAAATATTGTTTTTTATATTTTAGAGTTTTAGAGATTATTATTTTTTTATTTTAGAGTGTTAGCGGACTCTTATAAAGGCAGCCTTTTTTTTATGAAAGAGCCCAAGAAGAGTATTATACAAGGCATACAAAAATATTGCAACGAGAAAGAACAAAGATAAATGGAGTAGTTTTCCGTGAAGCACCCCAAAATTCAAGGTCATAGCTACAACACCGTTTCTTGGCCAAACAATTTACGTTACAGACATGGCAGATCAGCAGATGTTTTGTAAGGTTTACAAACAGAACCCCAGAGGTATCATTATAATGTAAGTAAAATCAGGAAGACAGCTCATTTTGTAAGTGCGACTGCCTGCGAGGAGATTGGTTTATTTGAAGATTCTCTCTTTTCTTTTCAATTTCGGACGTTTTTGTTTTGACCGAGTGACATTTTTGGGATGTTATACATGGGAAGAGATATCTTCTTCTTTTTCTACAAGCTGGTCCCTATTTGGGGTCTCTGTAATGGTTCTTCAACACATTCCTCCGTCTCCTTCGGTGTTATACATGGGAGGAGATATATTCGTATTTATATGACAGAGAGAGAGAGAGAGAGAGAGAGAAGAGAGAGAGAGAGAGAGAGAGAGAGAGAGAGAGAGCAACTTCTAAACTCATTATGTCATTTGTCTAATTGAAGAACAAGTTCAATACCATAAAAATCAACCATCTTTGCCAAAACTTGCGATTAGAAAAGTCATTCGTATAAAAGTATTTCAGACATTTGAACAAGACGATTACTTTGGAATGAGCTTTATAGATTTAAATATTATAAGGCCAAGTGAATTGAAATAAAGAGCCTTGGGACTCGCAAAAGGGAAATAGAAAAATGGAACCCCATCCTCAGCTGAAAAAGAGAATTGAAATTATATTTCGAGACCTGAAAAACTTTAATCAGTAGATTTACATTTCTCGGTACCTCTCGCGGGAACAGAAAGGACGTCTTGTCAAATAATAGTGAAGGACGACCCGGGATTTCTTAGAAACTTCCCAGCATAGAGAGAAATTAGTAAATTGGAAAGGGCTTTTTTTTTTTTTTTTATCTCTCGCTCTCTTAACGTGAAAGATCCTCTGAGGTGGACAACTTATCCT
The DNA here is from genome assembly GCF_015104395.2 of Macrobrachium nipponense. Taxonomy (NCBI): domain Eukaryota; kingdom Metazoa; phylum Arthropoda; class Malacostraca; order Decapoda; family Palaemonidae; genus Macrobrachium; species Macrobrachium nipponense. The sequence continues at coordinate 23,013,235 of NC_087206.1, forward strand.
TTTGTTCTACTCTGACGCTTAATTGGATTGAGGGAAGATGACCTCGTACCGCCCCATCCCGGGAAGACAAAGAGGGATCTTGCGGCCGCGGGATGTTTAGGAGGAGAAGAAGAAGAAGATTTGAAAAGAGAATGAAATCTGGAGAAATGAAAAGCACAAGAGGATGCAAATTTTTAAAAGAAAAATACGAGAGGTTCTCAAGAAAGTTAAAAAAATAATACAGATGCTCTGAAGAAAAAGAAAAAGAAAAAGAAGAAGATATAAAGAGAGAATGAAATCTGGAGAAATGAAAAACACAAGACGCAAATTAAATGTTTGAAAGAAGAATACGAGACGTTCTCAAGAAAGGTAAAAAAAAAAAAGACAGATGCTCTGAAGAAGAAGAAGAAGAAGAAGAAGAAGAAGAAGAAGAAGAAGAAGAAGAAGAAGAGACTGGAGAGAAGAACACTACAAGATGCGAAAGTTTGGAAGAAAAATACGAGATGTTCTTATGAAGAAGAAGAAGTACAAGAAAAACAACAACAACAAACAACAACAAGCATAAAAAAAAAAATAAGGAATTAAGTTGCAGCACAAAAGGGCGAAGGGTAGGATGGCTCTAACAGTTTTCCCAGGTGGATATAACGTTGCTCCAATAAAAAGGACTTGGTTTTTTCCATCCCATTTTCTTCCCTTTTCCATTTTCTTGGATTACAAACGCTGTGATATTAGAAATATTTAGATGCGAATGTGATGAAGAAACTAAATATTTAAAATCTTCAATATAAATATGTATCTATATATGAAAGGAAAAAATGTAACATATTCACCTTCAGACATATATACAGTATATTATATGATATATATATATATATATATATATATATATATATATATATATATATATATGTATATATATATATATATATATATATATATATATTATATATATATATCTAATAAAAGGAGCCCATAAAAACACCAAAATGTAGAGAGAAAAGTACTATATTTCAGAGACTGCTGTCTCTCTCTTCAGTATATGAATGAGAAAAGTTTACAGAAAAGGTGGTATTTATACCAAGAGATTCGTCCACAAGTAAGCCAATTTAGGTTCACCCCGCTGATAATCTTCCTTTAATCTTCTTAAGCGTTTGGTTGAATGAAACACTGCGTCGACGATGTCTGATGTCCAATTCCCTTTTGAGATGTTCATTACCTGCTTCTCTTTTATTAAGGCCGATTCCATCATTTGACTCTTGTACCGGCAGTTGCTGCTATAAATTACACGTGACATATTCCAGTTATTCTATTCACAAAAGTACCAGTACAGGACGTTCTTCAGTTTTTAAGGGAAAAAAATTATCCCCCTATTCAGATCATTTCCTTTGGCACTTGACAAAATAATAAAGTTAGTTGAATTATGTGCATCTAATAACGTATTTTCATTCGGGGAATCATTCTACAAGCAAAATTCGGGTGTAGTATGGGTAGTCCTTTAAGTCCTGATTTAGCCAATCTGTACATGGAATACTTTGAAACTACAGTAATAAATGCAATAAAACCAAAAACATGCTGTGGATGAGATACGTGGATGACATACTAACATTTTGGGATAATAAGTGGCCGGTAATTTTAATGAATTCCTCTCAAAATTAAACGCATTAGTGCCCAGCATCAAATTTAAAGTTGAATGGGAAACAGACAACAAAATTCCTTTTCTTGATGTTTTAATAATCAGAGACACGACAGAATACAAATTTACCATATACAGAAAACCAACGTTCTCACTTTCATATATCACTACTTTAGCTATCATGACAATATCTATCAAGATAAGTTCTAGCTAGCACCTATTCTTAAGAGCCTTACGAATTTGTTCCCCAGATTTCCTGGAAAAAGAATTTTGAACTAATTCGCAAGCAACTCTCATCTTTAAAGTATCCTGACCATATAATTGAGAAAGCAATTCAAAAAAAGCAAACGTAATTTTCTACCGACCCCCTAAAGACAAGACCAGAGACACACCCAACAATAAATAAAATTCCCACCTGGAGACGATTAAGAGAGTAACTCACACCCTTGGGAAAATCCAACCCTTTTGCATTTACCTACCCAAATACCTTAGCCAAATCCTGATTAACGTCCAACAAAAGACATCGCCCAAAGACTCGGGGGTATATGAGATCCCATGCCAGGACTGTGACCAATCTTACATCGGATTTACAGGCAAACTCACTTCCCCAGAGATTAATACAACACAAACGGTCAGTTAGGTATGGACAACAGAACTCGGCTATTTTCAATCATATAAATGAACATAACCATAGAATAAACTGGAATATGTCACGTGTAATTTATAGCAGCAACTGCCGGTACAAGAGTCAAATGATGGAATCGGCCTTAATAAAAGAGAAGCAGGTAATGAACATCTCAAAAGGAATTGGACATCAGACATCGTCGACGCAGTGTTCATTCAACAACGCTTAGAAGATTTAAAGGAAGATTATCGCGGGGTGACCTAAATTGGCTTACTTGTGGACGAATCTCTTGGTATAAATACCACCTTTTCTGTAAACTTTTCTCATTCATATACCTGAAGAGAGACAGCAGTCTCTGAAATATAGTACTTTTCTCTCTACTTTTGGTGTTTTTATGGGCTCCTTTTATTAGATGGAATTCTGGTTGTTACGAACACCTTTACCATCATATATATATATATATATATATATATACATATATTATATATATATATATATATATATATATAATGTGTGTGTGTGTGGTGTGCGAAGCTAAATTTTCAGATTTTTCCGTTTATATGATTACTCGTTGGTGCTAAATTGAAATTATAGCTTTATATTTGTATAATCATGTATATTAAATAAGCAGACCATCAACTATTAACTGTCCTGAATTATGAGTAACTAAGCTTCTGATATAATCAGATTAAATGTAAAGGTTACATTCCACCCACCAATCTCATTGCTGGATCATTTAGACTAATTTCAGATATTTCTGGGCTCTCGAATTTGTGATTTTGAAGAAATAACATATGAGTTAAAACTCCATAGGTCGAAACGGACTAAACATATTCTCTTGTAAAGGTAACGTGGGAGAAAATTGTATATTTGACGATAGTTTTACATCTTTGATTGAAAAAATATTCATATCTCTCTCTATGCTACTCTCTCTCTCTCTCTCTCTCTCGTCTCTCTCTCGATCCATATAATAGAATATACGTATTAACACATAGCTACCGTAATTTTAGTCGGTTTGGGTTCTAATCTATTTAGCTTTCCACCAACATTTTATATATATATATATATATATATATATTTATATATATTATATATATATAATACATAATATATGTATATATATTATATATATATATAAATATATATCTAATATATATATATATATATATTGTATGCAGTATGCATATGTGTGTGTGTGAGTGTCTGTGTATGTTGGTGGAAAGCTAAATAGACTCACGTAAAGCCGTTGGTCCCGTTGCTGAATAACCACTGGTTACATGCAACGTAAAAACACCATACAAAGAAATAAATAGATTAAAACCTGAACCGAGTAAAATTAGCTATTATTATATATATATATATATATATATATATATATATATATATATATATATATATATATGTGTGTGTGTGTGTGTGTGTGTTTGCAATTTCTTTGTTCTATTTTAAGGAAATTCAATTTATAATACCTGTTATATAGAAAAGTAATTTTATGTCCTTTTCTTTGATCCTGACGGAGAAGCACACAGACAAACAGACGGACAGAGGAGAGAGAGAGAGAGAGAGAGAGAGAGAGAGAGAGAGAGAGAGAATTTTGTCGAGTAATTGGCATGAAGAGTAATATTAATTATGCAGATCTGCATGAAAATTTTTTTTCTCTAAATGCAAAAGTAGTTATTGTATTTTCAAGTAACTGAGCTGAAGCAAAATAGTCGAAGAATCGAACTGTAATTCAATTACTGTATATAAAAAGAAAGTATTTTTTTTTATTCTTATAAAATATTAAACAGTACAAAGCTGACATCCTTTTAATAAGTAGGGCAAGATTTAGCAGACTCTTAAACCATTCCACTGCAGTGACAGACACAGGTAAATGAAAGTGTCTATTTTTTAATCGTAAAAGAATTCCCCGGCCGGATAACAAATCCTTTCGTTGTAAAGCGTCGTCCTATTGGATTTGGGAGAATTACCAGGGTCCCCAGTCGAAGTAGACAGAGCTGGACCGTGGTCTTTTAAATCAGGAAAAACAAGGGGAGGAAGAAATGGATGCCGCGAGAGAAGTAACAGTTAGGAAAGAAATAAAAGATATAGAAATTGGGTAATTCATTGCCAAGTTGGTTATTATGGAATAGGGAAACATTAAGTTGAGTATTTTAGATATTATGAACATAAAGCATTCCCAATAATAGAAAACGGACATAAAACCAAGTGTATTATTCAACGGAGCAAAAAGATGATTCAGGAATTAGGAATATAAAACATAATAGAAAAGTGAAAACTGGCGTGAAAATATATGATTTATTATTGAAAATAAAGGACATACGATACATTATAATTAAAGCAGCAAAGGATTATACGAACGATTTTTATTATCATTATTATAAAACATCAACAACACATTGTCATCTTACGATATTAATGTAATGTGTTATTTTCTGACGTAGGAAATGACATTTAAATAGCATTCATAAAAAAAATACAGCAACTGAATCCTCGCGGGATTCAAGGCGAAATTTTTGATAGCTTTAGGCTTCTTCGTAGATTATTACAATAACATTTCAGATCAAAGGACTTATTTTGATATAACCACTACTTCCATGATTGCTGATTTATTGATTTTTTATATACTAGTGACGCTAAACAGGCATTCTCGTCTATTGCAACTTGATACATTTTTTAATCTGTTTTACCTTCATTATTATTGTTAAAAATTCTCTCTCTCTCTCTCTCTCTCTCTCTCTCTCTCTCTCTCTCTCCTGTGAAGATAGTTGCTTCAGTTACATTCCCCAGCATCTTTGACATTTTATATTTCGCTTAGGGGGTGTCACTGTTCTTCTCAGGAGAGTGACTGGGGATTAGACACTAATATCTGTCGATTTCAGTTATTCTTACATAGCTCCACCCCCCCCCCCACCTCCCCCCCCCCCCCCCCCCCCCCCCCCTCTGGTGCTAGTGATGTCTTATCCCAAGTAAGTCACACGTATACCAAGTTGGTTGAAATTACTCTGTGTGTTTTAGAGTTATGCTGGAACATACACACATACATCCATAAAATATATATATATATATATATATATATATATATGTGTGTGTGTGTGTGTGTGTGTGTGTGTATATATATATATATATATATATATATATATATATATATAGATATATATATAACAGAATTTCCAGAAATAGTGTGAAAAACTTTAAAAATCAAGTCTATATGGTATTTTTAATATTTACAGTCGTCACCGTTGTAATAAATAATATCAACCAATTTTCTGTATGATATATTATAGTACAACTGCCATGACAATGAGATTATACTATTTAATTATGAACTACAAAAAGAACAGCGAAGTAAACTATATTGTTAACAATATACACGTGTGAGAGCGCACTCGGTTCCATAAACCTTCTATTGTAGACAAACTTCCAAAAAAAATTTATTGTAGGAATCTTCATCCCCGCTGGGCTTCAAAGTTAATTTGTCTAAAACCTCCGGAACCGTAAAGTCATATCTTTACGCTTGCTCCACATTTAGTACAAGATACAAAAGGAAATCTTTTCGTGAGAGAAAAGAATGAGGACCATAGATCCCAGAACGTTTCCCAGTGCGAAGTGAAGTAATTCCGAGGAAAAAAAAACGTTTTGCTCCTGAGAAGTTCTCCTAAGCTGGATAACACACATCGTCTAAGTTCTTCTTTAAGCTTGATTGGATTGGCTGGAATTATATCAGTCGAGGTTCAGATTACCCGGGATTTTGTGTTGGAAAGATTTTGGGCAAAGAGATAAATTAGCCCCCAGATTTAAAAAAAAAAAAAAGGATACGCGTTTGGTGTAAAAAGGAATTTCACGATAACCGAGAGCAATTCACATCTTCGACGATCGAGAAGTGTGATATGTTCTGCAAAAATAATAAAAATGGAAGAAATAGCTTTTGACGGTAGTATAATATAACAGTACTCCTTTTAAATGTTTTGAATGTTTACAATTGATTGAATGATTAGCTGATTATGGCTACTGAAACTGGCGTCACTTGTTTACAGTTCAAAAAGGGCAAGGCCTTCAGTGTCTTATTCCAGAACTACAGTGAACTGTTTTAATATAAAATTTCAAACAAAATACTTGTATATTTAATGGAAACTCACTAGAATGGCGTTTGCGTTCTCTTACTTATTAAAGTACACGTGAAGCATTAAATACGACAATGATGAGGAGTCGTACATTAATAAATGTTGGTTTAGACTCTAGACTTAATGCAAGTGCTATAAGCGGAAAGAACACCATTATTTTTTTTCGACATAATGTATGAGTTATTTTATTACTTCGTATGAATACTTTTGGAACAGTCGTTTCCTATGTCTTGCTTAAAACATTGTCCTTCGGTTCATTAAATCATGCATTACCACCAGCTTCTCATTTTGATTTATGCAACAGTAAGTACCGAAATTCTTAATACATTATTCCCCACAAATTAGATATTTATATCTCTCCTTTTACACATTTATGATTAAGAAGTCAATTAAATAACCAGTAAGGTGAACAGATAAAAAATAAAGAATATCATAAATATCATAGATATTCTTAACCCTCCTTTCACTACATTTATGATTAATACGTCAATTAAATAACCAATTAAGGTGAACAGATCAAAAGTAAAGAATATCATAAACCCCAATTCAGATTCTTGATTCCCAAAACTCGACAGGAAATCTTGCATTAAAGATTCTCCCCAGCTTAGACCCCCGAGGACCATCAATATTGAATGGGATTTGAAATGAAAACTTGACAGGAATAATAGAGTAGAATGGACTTCTCTAAGGATTTATACCTTAAAATTGTGTAATTTATTTTTACCATATTGCTACGCTTTTGAGTAGACATAATATTGTTTTTCAACTAAATATGTAAAATTTTATATAATATATATATATATATATATATATATATATATATATATATATCCTATATATATATATATATATAAGTCATATCACATTTCCGTGATTCATATACATATATCGAGCTACAATGTCCTGTAATATCTAATTCGCTCTACCTCGGAATTAATATATTTTCATATATGCTGAACCGAAGGGGAATTTTTTTCTCGATAATAGACTTCCCTGGACCAGGGCTCGAACCCATAGATCCTTTCAAATCCAGGAACGCCAGTGTAGCTTTTACCTCTCGCGGTGTTGTAGTAGGTAAAAGCTTCACTGACGTTCCTGGATTTGAAAGGATCCATGGGTTCGCGCCCTGGTCCAGGCAAGTCTATTATCGAGAAAAAAAAGAAATTCCCCTTCGATTAAGCATATAAGAAAATATATTAATTCCGAGGTAGAGCGAATTAGATATTAAAGGAAATTGTAGCTCGATATATATATACATATATATATATATATATATATAATATATATATATATATATACATATACATATATATAAACATACATACATATGTATATATATATAAATATATAGATAGATAGTATAAAGACAGATAGATCAGGATAGCTAGTAGGACAAAGATCTTTTGTAGCTGAAGGAAGCTACTGCATAATTCATAAAACTATACGACGTGGAGAGGAGAGAAGAGAGAGAGAGAGAGAGAGAGAGGAGAGAGAGAGAGAGAGGAGAGATGATATAACGTCCTGGAGAAGCATTTTAAGAGAGGGGAGAGACAAGCTAAGGGGTGCCAACAGAAAGGGAGGATATCATTAGGGAGTGGACCTGGAATGTCATGTGAAGAAATTAGGGAGTGGACACGGGATGTCAGTATGAAGACATTAGGAGTGGACACTAGATGGCATTGTGAAGAGAGGTTTGGGAGGGAATAAGGACCGGCGGCCTTTGAGATGAGAATTATTTCGCGAGGGGAATCGGAATGTAGAATCACAAAGGGATTTCATAATAATAATAGCATCAAATAAAATAAATAATAATAATAATAATAATAATAATAATAGCATGAGTCTTGAAATGGAGAAACAAATCCAAGGTTATTGATGGGTGCATGTATATATATATATATATATATATTATATATATATATATATATATATATATATATATATATATGATAATAAATCTCTAATGAGAGCATACGGGGAATCTGTTGCATTCCCCTTTACAATCTCAAGAAGGGCACACGAACAGATTCCCGAAAGTTCTCTCTCTAGCGGTTTATTTTTAAATATATATTTACCCATACATAAACTGTGGATATGTTGCTCCAATAATTAAAATAATAATAATAATAATAATAATAATAATAATAATAATAATAATAATAATAACATTGTTAAAAAGAATGGCAGAATCTAGCGAGTGATTGGCCAGCTATATATTGTTTTTTCTATTTTCCTTACAATTCGCTTCTCAGGCTCAGCGATGTTTCTGAGTAACTGGCCATATTCATATTGGGAATTTTCAAAAAATTATAAATGCTGAAGGTAATCTTTTATTAGAACGGGATATCAGGTCCAGGTCAAGCAGGGGTCGTCGTCAGTGCCGGTATTATTCCGTAGGCGTAGTTCAGTTCGGGGCCGGGGTCGTCTTCGGTTTAAGGGCTGGTATTGGTGCTGGTATAGCTGGTATCACGTGACGTTTCGATCTTCTCTCAGGTCATCTTCGGACGAGTCGTTTGAAAAGACTGTAGCAAGAAAGTCTGTGGGGCGGTATTTATAGCCGGTCTTGGACGAAGTCGTGGATCTTGCCTTTAAGGTCTCGGGGATTCTCTCGTGCGAGCGCCACAGTAGTGTGCCTGGGGATGAACGACAGGAATTCCGTCCGTAGCAGGAATCCTGTCATCCCGTGGCGGCTCCTGATTATCTGGTATTGTCGGGGAGTTGTTCGCTGCTCTCCGGGCCGCGGTGGGAAGGAGAAACGTTTCTTGGGTGATGTTAAGATTTGGTCTCTACTTGCCTATATGGAGGGCTTCTAGGAGGCGCAGACGTCTGGGATCCGTTGTCTGGTCTATTATTTCGATATTAGGAATAATATCATTTCTCTTTATCCGTTTGTTATGAGCAGTCCTTGCGTGGTTGAAGATGGCTCCTTGAGCGTGGCAGGAGATTCGCTTGGAGAAACGCATGGAGGTCATACCGACGTATTTGCCGAGGCATCCTCGGACGGGGCATGTGTAACAGTAGACCACACTCGTCTTCTTCAAGGGATCCTGCATGTGCGCCGAAGGGTTGTTTCTCATCACCAGGCTGCTCGTCTTCGTTTTATAATTTATAATTAACTTAATATTTTTGTTAAGCTTTTCTACAAGGGGCACTTCCACCGGAGGTACAAGGAGGACGAACAAGCCCTCAAAAAGATTATCAACGAAAACGTCAGCCCCGCCGACCCAGACAAAAATATTAAGTTAATTATATATTATAAAACGAAGAAGACGAGCAGCCTGGTGATCAGAAACAACCCTTCGGCGCCCCTGCAGGATCCCTTGAAGAAGACGAGGGTCTACTGTTACACATGCCCCGTCCGAGGATGCCTCGGCAAATACGTCGGTATGACCTCCATGCGTTTCTCCAAGCGAATCTCCTGCCACGCTCAAGAAGGAGCCATCTTCAACCACGCCAGGACTGCTCATAACAAACGGATAAAGAGAAATGATATTATTCCTAATATCGACCAGACAACGAATCACCGACGTCTGCGCCTCCTAGAAGCCATCCATATAGGCAAGGAGAAACCAGATCTTAACATCACCCAAGAAACGTTTCTCCTTCCACTGCCGCCCGGAGAGCAGCGAACGACCCCCCGACAATTCCAGATAATCAGGAGCCCCACGGGATGACAGGATTCCTGCTACGGACAGAATTCCTGTCGTCCATCCCCAGCACACTACTGTGGCGTTCGCACGAGAGAATCTCCGAAACCTTTGAGGCCGAGGTCGCACGACTTCGTTTCTTGACCGGCCCGACCAATGAAAATGCAACTCTAGGTCCGAGCCGCTATAAATCCACCCCGCAGACTTTCTTGCTACAGTCTTTTCAAACGACTCGTCCGAAGATGACCTGCGGGAAGGTCGAAACGTCACGTGATACCAGCTATACCAGCACTAATACCAACCCTTAAACCGAAGACGACCCCGGCCCCGAACTGAACTATGCCTGCGGAATAATACCGGCACTGACGACGACCCCTGCTTGACCTGGACCTGATATCCTGTTCTAATAAAAGATTACCTTCAGCATTTATAATTTTTTGAAAATTCCCAATATGAATATTGGCCAGTTACTCAGAAACATCGCTGAGCCTGAGAAGCGAATTGTAAGGAAAATAGAAAAAACAATATATAAAATCAACTCGCTTAATTCTGCCATTCTTTTTAACAGTATTTGCCTAAAAGAGGGTCTTCTACCAAAATAATAATAATAATAATAATAATAATAATAATAATAATAATAATAATAATAAATAATGCGAGTCATAAAACGGGTGAATAAATCCACAATGATGTTATTGTTAAAATATATATACGTATAAGTGATATGTATATATATATATACATATACGTATATATATAATATATATATATATATATATATATATACACACACACACACATATATATATATATATATATATATATATATATATATATATATATATATATATATAACGAGAGCTTTCAGTCCTCGCTCGATTTTCCCTATCAGTCTCTTTATCAGATTGATAATGTTCTCGTAAACTGCTTTTTATACGTATATGAATAATAAATATTTACTCTGACATTGCGCATTTATTCACCAATAGTAATAATAATCAAAACCTAAGTTTGCACAGGACAGAGATTTATTTGAATTTAAGAAGAATGTGAAATGGTTAATAAGTGACGTAGATTATTTCCCGGGTAGCGAGTTGTAATTATCCTGGAATCCATTGTTTTTTTTTAAAGAAATTATGAGAACCATTACATTTTACCTGCTTTTTATCCGCACGGCCAAAAGAATTCCGACCATTAGACTTTATTAAGGATTCATTCGCTGCAATTGAATTAGGAATTTTTTTGGAGAGTATAAAAGGACGACGGAGGGTGACCGGGAGAGAGATTTATTTGTTTTATGCCGAGGAATTATTAAAACATTCGTTTTTTGTAATATGGCTCCGAGATGAACCATTCTTTTGAAATGAAGTAAACTCAACCGTCAAAATTCCTTGCCATTCTTTTGTTTGATCTTGTTTTTGAGGGTTCGTCCACCCTGCAGTAAAACATGCCATGAGAACCCTACGGCAGCGTATTGTACACACATCAAAAACAGGTTTAATACAAGTCAACGACAGAGCTTCGTGCGATTGTGCAGCGTTTGCTTAAGACTCGTTTGCCACTATGGGTCGTCGCCTTGTTTTCAACCTGTTTGTAATATGTATGCGATATGTTACCGTGTGTGTTCATGAAATGCTTTGCGGGAGAGACAACACATCCAAGGTCTATAAGATATATCATTACTTATCTGCCCATGCTGGACGGTTAATAGAACCGAGTTAAGTTTCCACGAGCTCAGATTATCTTTTAGAAATACTTTGAAGTATGCCACAGAGCATAAAATAGATAGAAGAATATGAGCATTTTAAATCAACACTGACAACGATAAACTGAATATAAAAATAAATTCCTGCCTTATCTCGAGATTGACCTCAACACCACAATGTGTAGTTGAAACTGTTTGCAAAGACAAACACCGCAGTTACTAATGTCTTCGTATACGTTCGCTAGAAATGATTTCTTCCCTTTTTAGTCTTGATACATAGTTATCTTTCATGTGGAAATCTCACCTACATAGTAATTAGTTTCCATGTCATACACGTTAACTGTCGATTATTTTGCAAGTACCTTATACTGAATTAGGACACCCTAGAATAATGGATAACAAAGGGAATAAGAGGACTAATTCCGTGGTATGAAACCTTTTTCTGCATCGGCCCAAAACAACGTCTAATAAATAATGGACAGAACACCGGATGCACTTAGCTAAGAAATCTGTTGCAAACACCAGCACGAAAACGAGAAATCGTGGGAGTGCCTTTTAAAAGGCCAAAGAAAGTCATTTACGCCATTTGTGTGTCATCATGAGAGAGATACATTCACTGTCAGACCTAAATCGAGGCCATTAGAGTGCAGTTTGGGTACAAGGATCCAAGAACATAAAACCGAAAGTAACTTTTGTCATGAAGGAGAATAGAGAACCGAGATTTTGGGCAAGATTACCTTGATTTAGAGCACTTCCTTGTCAAGGAGCATAAAATCAGTCAGAGAGACGAGCGAAGAACTTTGAAAAGGTTCAAGAATTTAATGAATTGCAAATTTTCTCATTATGTCTCTGTTGATTAGCGGCGGTGAAAATTAAATATATTTGCCGTCTCGTCGCGTTAGGAGATTATAGAAAAGTGTTTATTTTCATTTACTTTTATCGGGTTTTAGAAACTAATTTGAATATTAATAATGACCTCCTTGATTTTGAAAGACAGGTAATGTTTATATAAGGGAATTTGCTCTTGTTCTTGAGAGCTGAATATAAATAGAAGATAAGATTTGTCACCCCCCCCCAAAAAAAAAAAAAAATGCTTATGTATCAAAATAACCTCGACTGTGGCTAATTCGTAATCGACCTCCGACATCTAGGTATGACCTCGAATTGACCTCATTCTCGATATCGTTGTTATGCGTGACCGCTATGAGGTCTCTATCTCAAAGGTTACGGTTAAGGTAAATGTTTTAAACTTAGGGCTGGACTGACAAACAATTGCTAGACGCCCTGGACGTTAAGAAGGGAGATAAAAATTCAGCAAAGAAATTAGCTCGTGCAGCTTTAGTGATAGGATATTTTATGCGTTTTATTACTATGGAAAATTATTTGTATTAAAACAAACAATTTTATTTCCGGAACGCTCTGAGGGTATAAATATTTATGTATTCATCATGGAAAAGGAAAACTATTAGCTTTGAAAAATAAATTTGTTGTAAGCATTAAATGAACATTTTTTTTTTTTTTACAAAAAGACTAGGTATATTTTGATATTCATAGTAGCAATTTTCATATAAATGCTAATGCTATTATGGCAGCTACTATCGTGCCACGCAGCACTTTTTCAGTATTCAGTAGCTTTTCCTAACCTTAAGGCAAAGGTTCAGAAATAAATAGCAAAACGTCCTCCTTTTGCGAGCGCATGTGTGTGCGTGTGTGTGCGCGCGCACGTATATGTGTGCGCGTGTATGTATGAAACGCATAGGTTAATCACATATGCGTAGATCTATTACGCCTAAATAGACTATAGAGAGGAGGTCTAGGTATATAAATGGGCTTGATATTATTCTGCAAACAGTTATCTTTAAAGATTGTCATACGATTTGCTCTGGATATTTATATTGGAAATTTGCAAGCTCGACAGCAGTAGTAATTATTTTTATTGTTGTCAAGCTAATAAATACGTCACATTTTACGTAAGCTCTGCACGTTAATGCTCTTATTTCAGCGTTCTTTTTTTATTCTTGGAAATTGCAAATGAATCGGCGCATATTGGTAGTTTATTGAAGACTTTTTTTTTTACTTCTATAATCCTTTTTTTATCGCATAAATATCTTAATTTTACCTGAATTTTATCTTTTAAAAAAATGTCTTGTGTTCCTCAACCCCGATCAGTTACTTTCATTTCTTTCGTATAAAGTATCTTCAAGTTTGTTTTCCTGTTACATAAAAGATGAACGTTTTCCCTTTCCTTTTCCTTCCTTTCTACCTGAAGCTTCAGATGATCTCCCTCTACATTTTTGTTTTCACAAAATACGAGAGAAGTAGATGCCTGCTTTTTCTCTCTCTCTCTTTCTTCTGCAATGGCGAGTGACATAATTCTCCCTAAATCCAATTAAACTTCAGAAAACGAGTTATTGGAAAATACCTCCTTATGGAAATGGTATTAAAGAACAAAGTCATTCATTGCTTTATTTTCGACCCAGATATTTTAGAGGTCTTTCTTTGTCCATTTAAACTTATTCTTTGTTTTTCTTTTACTTTATTATCGTTAGATGGGGCATAAATCGAAAGTTCATGACTTTACGATTCTGGAAGTTTATATACCCTTTGGAGAAGTTTGATTAAAAGTTGGAATACTTTTGAATTTTTATGCCCTCTCGCTTTGTGAGGTCCTAATATGCCAACCCTCGTTCATATGACATGTCATTATATAATACTGATGCCATAAAAGTACTTACAATCGATGCAGTCACCGACGGTAATGTTGAAAACTGCCAGCGTACATAATGATTTACCTAAAATTTTTACCACTGTTAAATAAAACAAAACCATAGGTATATGTATAGCTCTCTCTCTCTCTCTCTCTCTCTCTCTCTCTCTCTCTCTCTCTCTCTCTCTCTCTCTCTGTGCTTGTTTTTCAGTCACGGCCATTTTTCAAACATGTTTTACAAAAAAGCGTCTTGTAAACGTAACGTTGTTTATTTATTTTCTTTAATAACTCGGTAGCAATGCAATATGTTCTCGAATTAGCTCTGCAAAGCTCTTCAAGAGACAACTTCCTTTAGAAAATCAAATAGGGAATGTTCCCAAACCTGTTGATATAGTTTTTTATTTTTTTTCCTTTAGTAAAATAAATTGGATCGTCCAGAGTGCTTTCTTGAAGTTCCTTACGGAATTTTGAGGCAAGCACTCGGAAGCAAATTGCAGACTCTCACAATAATGTGCCAAAGAAGGGTAAACGACTAGGCCTACCCCGAAGTAAATAACATGGCACGGCTTTAAAGTTGTCAGTGCGATAAACGAAATCTCTTCCTAAGAAAAGCAAGACGTCTCAGGAATTGTGACACACATTGGAAATATGTCACCAACGACTTCTAGAAGCGCGCGCACACACCTGAAGTATGTCACTTCAAAATTACGATCAAAGAAACTGTGAATTTTCTCCTAGGGATTAGTAATGCTGACATCATGCACAGGACTCTAGGAAACGAATCTTGCGAGCAGGAAACATATAAGAGAATTGCAGTTCAAATGGCACGTGAGAATTCAAAGGAACCCGACAAAAACAAGTCTTAATCGTCTTCTGGTCAGGGCACAGTGTCTTAAGGATCCGTGATTTTGAAAGTGATGTTTTGATCAGGGCTTAGTGATTGCAAAATTGCCTTCCCGGTGTGAGGATGATTGAGTGAAAATGATGTTTTCATTGGCGTCAAAATTCGATGTGATTTTTCTTTCAAACGTTTTGTGCTTGTAAAAGGACCGCCTCTGTCGTTATACATATGAATGATCTGCCGATGCTGATTAATTGGAGTCGGCTTATTTTATTAATTGAGTTTTGCGGGAAGTGTCGAGGGAAAGAGGAGGTCGGTAACTTCAAAGGTTGGCGTCGGGTTCTACGATTTTTTTTTTTTCCTTACTCAGTTCATAAGTTTCTTGAATGTAACGTTTTCTGGGTGAACTGTTCTGCTTATAAGGGAGCTTTTCATGAGCAGAAAAACCAAACGAAAGTAATTTTAGACACCCAACTGAACCTCAATAAAAATAAGATAATAAATAAAAAAAAGCTATGTTCTTGAAGCTTGGTTAGGCTTTCGAGTGAGCGTTCAGGAATCTCACTGGAAAGACCGGGTTCGGTACCGTGGTGAGTCAGAAATGTATTTTTGTGAAACACGTTTCCATGTGTTTATTTCCATACACGCGCGCGCGCGCCCACACACACACACACACACACACACACACATATATATATATATATATATATATATACACTTAATAAAATCACAGCAGGTACACGTGACTTCATTATATAAGCCAAGGAAAATGACAGGCAGAAGATCATTGCCAAGCGCTTTCCCGTGTTTATTCACACATCGTCGGGGCACAAATGAGATACAGTTTGGAAAGAAGGTTACAATATAAACAAAAGATCAAGAATCTTCTTCTTCTTCCCAGCTTTTTCCCATTTTTATAGTGGGGTCGCCGTTTCGGATGAGCCGTTTCCATCTATTTCTATCTTGCGCTTCTGCCTCATCAATTCCCTTCTCATGTAAGTCTCCTCTCACACAGTCCTTCCATCTCTGTCTTGGTCTCCCTCTTTTTCTTCTTCCTTGCACCTCCACCCCCATAGTATGTCTCCCAGCGTAGTCCTCATCTCTCCTCAACAGGTGTCCATACCATCTCAGCCTCCCCTCCTGCACTTTCTTTGATACTTCCACCACCTTAGTTGACCCCCTTATGTAGTCATTTCTGATCCTATCCACTCTTGTCACCCAGACATCCACCTAAGCATTCTCATTTCTGCCACATCCATCTTCTTCTGCTCTGCTTTTCTCATGCTTGCTGTTTCTGTACCATACAGCATTGCTGTTCTTACCACCGTCTTGTGAAATTTTCCTTTTAACCTAAGCGGCACTCTTTTGTCACAAAGAACTCCCGAGGCCGCTCTCCAGTTGTTCCAGCCTGCCTGTACCCGATGTTTTTACTTCTTCTTCCATACTTCCTCCAGCGTTAACAAAAGATCCCAAATACTTAAACTTATCAACTCTCTTAATTTGCTCTCCACCAAGCTGAATACTTTCTCTATCATCCCCCTCAGTGGTGGTACACATATATTCTGTCTTGGATCTATGTATTCTCGTTCCTTTGTTCTCCAGTACTTGTCTCCATCTTTCCAATTTCACTTCCAGATCTTCCCTGCTCTCTGCACACAGAACAATATCATCCGCATACAATATGTTCCATGGTACTGTCTCCCTTACTTCCTCTATTATAACATCCATCACTATGTTAAAGATAAATGGGCTCAGAGCCGACCCCTGGTGTAATCCTACTCTCACCTCAAAACCTTCTGTCTCCCCAACACTGCTCCTCACTCCTCACTCAAGAATACCAGGTGGTTAATCGTCGAAAGTGTGAAAAAAAAAAGAGATAATCCCGGATAATCCGGGATCACTCAGGCAGTCACAAACTGAAACCATAAACTTAGCCATAAGCATGTATGAAACTGAATATATTAATTTTGTTGCTTATATTTATCAACAACTTCTTTCATTTTGAAGGCACCGAGTTTAAACAAACCAAGACTCAAGTTTAGAACAATTCCATTATTTGACTTAATAAAACAAGATTCAGTGATGTTCCTTTCAACTGTGTCGCTACACGGGACTATAATAGGACGATCTAATCTCTCATATGGAGCTAAATTGTTCAAGTTAATCAGAAATTCCTGGAGTTCACGAAAATCCCTTCTATCAAATTTACCGCAGAAGAAAGAAATGGTAATTTGAATTTTCTTGATGTCAAAGTCCATAGATATGATAAGAATTTCACCTTCGAAAATCAACTAGCATTGCCTCTTTTGTTCATTATTATCCCAATCACCATTAAAATATAAAATCTCAGTTTTTTCTGGGATGTTCCTAAAAGATCTACTTGTCTGTAGTCCGCAGTTTATTGATGTTGAGGTTAAAACTCTGTATGATATTGCCTTGAAAGTTAAATACCCAAGGACTTTGTAGATGTAGCATTTAAAAGATCTAGGAAAAAATTTTATTCAAGTAATAACAAACTTGAATTTAGTAAGCATAATATTCTCAAATTAGCGTATGATGAGAGATTTTTAGGAATTCATAGAATATTACAGCTTTTCAATATAAATGTTTCCAGTACTTTTAATGTCAGGAGTTTCGTAATGAAAAAATTCTCCTAAAGATGTTTCTGGCTGCATATTTGAAATTCCTTATAAAAAGTGTAAGATATATTACGGACAAACTGGAAAATCACTTTCACAACGAATCACAAACACCAATATTCTGTGAGAACTGGACAACAATCGAATGCATTATTCGTCCATATGAGAGATCTAAATCATCCTATTAACTGGAGTCAAGCAAGATCCTTAATCCCATGTAATGAGACATTTAAAAGGAATATCATTGAATCTTGTTTTATTAAGTCACATAATGTAAGTGTTCGAAATCTAAGTCTTGGTTTGTTTAAACTCGATGCCTTCATAATTAAAGAATTTTTAGATAAATATAAGCAACAAAACTAATATATTCAGTTTCATGATTTTTTTTTTCAGTTTGTGACCGCCTGAGTAATCCCGGATTATCCGGGATTATCTCTTTATTTTTCACACTTTTGACGATTAACTATCTGGTATTTTTTATCTTTTTGTTTACATTGTAACCTTCTTTCCAACTGTATCTCATTTATGAATAAACACTTGAAAGTGCTGTGTACTGATTTCCTGCCTGGTGCGTGTGCATGTATGTATATGTATGCATGTATATGCGTATTCGTTTGTGTGCATCTCTGTATTATTTTATATTACTATAATATTTATAATGCCGGTACTTTCATATTAATTGAATTTATTGAAATATTTATGATTAGTGTCTTTGCGAATAAATCCAGCGATGTTGCTGTAAAGCAAACGATGACATTTCTCTGACTAGTGGACGTTACACACGATAAATGAATGAAGGCCGAATAAACAGCGTAAAAAAATTAATTAAATGCCTATTTATTCCCCAGTGTAAAATTATCGATTTATATTCTTACAATATTATGAAGATTGCTCTTTAATCATCATACGTAAACGGAGAAAATCGATAAGAAACATTAGAAACAGCAAATATCCCACGATACCCAATTCCATTCGTTCGGTCAATCGGTCTCTTCATTGAATTGCCATAAAACCGAAGCCAGACCATTAAAACGAACCAGCGAACTGCGCAGTAGTGCTCGTTTGGGATTAGACGTGACCTCATGCGTTATGAGAGAGGGCCAGATGACCTCGGTAAGTCAGGGTCATCGTTTTTGGCAAAGGAGGCACCTGCGTCTGAGTTGGTGTTCCTTGTAGGATATAACGCGGTCATAGGTCATCACTAATGGCGGGACATGGGAAGTGCAGTACAGACAACGGGTCATTTACAGTTGCGGAACGTACCCAGAGATTCATGGATAAGCGCTCACGTACTAAAGCATACATACGTACTGCAGTCATAGCCATAAACGTGAGCCTTTACATAATTGCCACAAGCAGCAAGACGTGTACATTTGCGATACGACAATAACACACAAAGACACACACACACACACACACACACACACATATATATATATATATATATATATATATATATATATATATATATAAACATATATCATTATAATTACAATTATAAACACTTTGACTCGTGATTCTTTTATCACACATTTCCACAGTTGAAAAATAAGGTCCTGACTGGTTTTGACTTTATTTCCAAGCCAGTGACGAAGGAAATGCAGTCGCAGCCAGTCAGAACTTACACCCAGTCTCTTATTTTTCACCTATGGTAATGTTTGATATATACATATACATATATATACTGTATATATATATATATATATATTATATATATATATATATATATATATATATGTATTTATGTATGTATATATAGATATATACACATATACATACATACATATATATATATATATATATATATATATATATATATATATATATATATATATATATATATATATGACCACCAAAAAAGCCACATGCCGTCGGCACACAAGCCCATTTAAAATTTTCATTGGTATGTAAATATGTTTCTGGAAAAACGTCTGTTTAATGTGTATATATATACACAAATATATTTTATTATATATATATATATATATATATATATATATATATATATATATATATATATTGTGTGTTTGTTTTTACCATCGTATGCAAATAGCGAACGTCAACGCCATAATTAGCTTAGTACCCTCACCTTGCATAAGTTTATTTCTAATTTCGACTAAAATTTATCTAGTTTAACATTTTTTAATCTTTTGTAAATTTGTACGTGAAATGAATCTTGTTGTATAACGATTTTTCTTAACTTCATAGGAGGTCAAAGACACAGAGGAGAAAGTACCGAAACTTTCCAGAGTTGTATGACAGAGAATTCTTGACATTTTACTCGTTAAATGTCAGATTCAATAATCAGGCCGAATGCGTGAAAGAAAAGCGTATTTAACTTAATGCATAAATTACATTAACTTGTCCTGCTATAGCTGTGATCAGTGCATTCATTTTATCAATTTCTTTTTACAGCCTGTCCTTTGTGAGGCGTCGTACGTTCTTCTAGAGTACGCACGTACAGCCATGTTTATGTGGATGTTCATAGAGGGTTTGTACCTGCACAATAAAATTACAGGTAAGAACTTAACTGTTTCTCATATTTATATCGTTTTCCTATTCACCAGTTATTGTGTACAGTCTAAAATAGTAATACTCATCTCAATATTGAAAAAGTAACCCACAAAATTATTGTGTATAACGTGTTTATTTATAAGTATTTACATTTTATTTTACTCAACACTCGAGTACTTTCAGGCCCTATCTGTGGCCCTTTTTCAAGAGATCTGTAGGTTGTCAGCCTGGGTCAAGGCCCAGCGGTCTTCTCTGGGTTCCTTTTTCAATCTTAAGAAGAAAACTGAAAAGTTTTTGTTTGGTTGATTCATCCCAATGTCCTTATGTATTTTTCCACCCGCACATACGTAGAATTATAGGTGAAAACTTCCTGTTTCTCATATTTATATCGTTAACTTGTTGACCCAATGCATTATTTTGTACGTTTGGGGATAGCAATATTCGCCGTAAAACCGTATGTGTTTCTGGCTAAGTCTAATATTAGGACAGCTCTCGATGCATTGTAATTAATGAATATTTATTCCTGTGAGGGGAAAACAAAACTCAAATGAATTATTTAAAAGGTCGCATTTCCTTTTTTTGTAAAATTTGTAAAACATTAGTGTGTTACAAGGGAAGTTTTAATTTTGCACTATTTTTGAGTTAGATAAAACAAGGTGTTTTTATCGGTTTCTTTGTTTTCTTCTTCTTCTTTTGGTTTAGAAGTGAATATTGCTTTAGAATTAGAGAAATTAAGCGAACTGAAGTATCTAGTTATTATAAAAATGTATAGGTGAAGTCTGTAAATAACGCTTAGTTTAATCGTAATATAAGTAAAACGGCCAAACTCCTTAGTTTAATGGTAATATCAATAAAAGGGCCAAACTCTTATTTTAATAGTAATATCAATAAAATGGCCAAACTCTTATTTTAATAGTAATATAAGTAAAATGGCCAAACTCTAAGTGTAATAGTAAGATAAGTAAAAGTGGCCAAACTTAGTTTATTATTAAATATAAGTTAAATGGCCAAACTATTATATTAAACATAAGTAAAATGGCCAAACTATAATATTAAATATAAGTAAAATGGCCAAACTATTATATTATTAATAATAATATAAGTAAAAGTGGCCAAACTCATAG
>NC_087206.1:23047272-23054772 GCF_015104395.2 Macrobrachium nipponense
CTTCAAAGCTATAAATATTTCATTTATCTTTACGGGCAAGCGGACTTATTCCATGTCACTTTGAAATTGGTATCCATAGTATTTTGAATGTTTTCGTAAGATAATGATTGTCTTCGTTGTATAATGACTGTTTGCTCAGTATAATGACTCTCTCATTGTTGGTTGAGGGGAATAGAGGGGATTTGAGGTTGAGAATGTTATGTTGTTTAATTCAGTATCGTTCAACTTACCTCCACTTTATTATTAAATAATAATTTTCGAAACTGTGGACATTGAAGGAAAGTAGAGAGAGAGAGAGAGAGAGAGAGAGAGAGAGAATGAGAGAGACTGAGAGAGAGAGAGAGAGAGAGAGAGAGAGAGGGTTATGACTGTGGAGGAACCAGTTGTAGGCGCAGAAATGTTCACATCATCGGATTTTTTGGTTATCAGGGAGAGTTTCTTGCTTACAATGTACAGTATTCAGATATGATAAATGTTGCTCGAATAGGACACACTGGATGGTTCAGGAAAAACATCGACACATTGATTTAATATATTCATCAAAAGCCAACTTGGTTCAGAGTGTGTCATGGAAAATGTATCATACAACATTGACATGTAGACAAACATACAAAGACTATCTGTTTGTGCGTTTCTGCATGTATGTGAATAGTAAAGTGATAAGAGATTGATGTGGTAAATCATATCAAAATTATTTGTAAAGAAGATTCGTTTGATATCAGGAAAACAATGGAAAAATAAGGAATAGTTTTAAGATTTGGAGAAAAAAAGTCAATACGTATAACCATCTCAGGCTCTCTCCGTTATAACTGACGAAAACGGTAAAACAAAAACACGTACAAAAAAAAATCAATAATACGAATGATTGGGGGAGGAAAACGAAAAAAATACAACAGAAAATTTAATAAGGCTGCGTTGTTTTCAATGTATTTTCTGCGACTTCCAAAATAATATCAAGCGAGGTGTCCTTAATGAACGTGCTAGAGCGGAGGTTCAAGGGGCGCATTTTCGGTTCAGAGACAATGCTGGAATTCCAGATCCTACGATATCTTCTTGGGTCTCCGTTGATACTTTCTTATGAGTTTAAAGCGAGTCAGTGGATACCTCATTGCATTTTTCTCCTGTTCTTCTTCTTCTTCTTCTTCTTCTTCTTCTTCTTCTTATTATTATTATTATTATTATTATTATTATTATTATTATTATTATTATTATTATTATTATTATTATTGTAAAAGACCCTCTTTTAGGCAAAATCTGTTAAAGAAAATGGCAGAATTAAGCGAGTTGATTTTATGTATTGTTTTTTCTATTTATCTTATCATCCGCTTCTCTGCCAACATTCATGTTGGGAATTTCTAAAAATTCTCAAAAAAGCTAAAGGTGATTTTTTTTTTATTAAAACAGGATTCTGGTGTGATTTAGCTATTAACAGCATAAGACCTCAGGTCCAGGTCAACCAAGGGCCGTAGTCAGTGCTGGTCAATTCCAGGGCGGGGTCGTCTTCGGTCTACAAAAAAAAAATAAATAAAAAAAAAATAGGGGGAAAAACAGTAACCATAAGAAAACAAATATTAAAAATATAGAGAAAACTCTATATGACCTGGATGCAAGCGATACAACTATCACTTTCAACGCTGTTTGCTTGAGAGAGGGTCTTCTACCAACATGTATTACTATTATTACAATCCGCAGTTATGCATGGGTACATATATATAAAAATTTACCTCTACAGGGAGCTTTCGGGAATCTGCTCGATTCCCACTTTCAATCAAACAGATTCCCGGAAGCTCTCTGTGTATATAATATATAATATTATATATATATAATATATATATATATATATATAATATATATATATATATATATATATATATGTATATATATCATATATAATATATATATATATATGTGTGTGTGTGTGTGTGTGTGTGTGTGTGTGTGTGTGTACCCATACGTAACTAGGCTTGTATCTCCACTCAAAACGAATGCTTGTATTATTATTATTATTATTTTCCAGCAACTCAGTAAATGATGTTAAAAGCTGAATTAATAAGATCCTTACTTCGGGACTAATCCAGCTTTGTCATCAAATTTTATTTCCTCGATGCATTGTGGATTAAAAACAAATCTACGGAAACTACAGTACACTTTTCACGTTCAATTTTATTATATTATTAATATAATTGATATACTACGTATATCATGCAATTGTAATAGCCACAATGCCCTCTAAACTTCTAGAATTCTTTTATCTTTTTTTGGATACGCTTGTCACTACAAAGCCTGAAAATTCAAGATCCAAGAAATCTTAAGAAGAAATTGTTATGCCCGGTCCTGGGAAATGAACCATGGTCCAATGATAACAAAGAGGTCAGGCCGGCAACGTGACCTCTTTGTGATTATTGGACCTGGGTTCGTTTCCCAGGACAGGGCATCACAATTTCTTCTTCAAATTTCTGTGAACTTGGATCTTCAGGCTTTGTAGTGACAAGCGTATCCAAAAATTAGCAAAGAATTCAAGAAGTTAAGAGGGCATTGTGGCTATTACAATTGCATATGTACTCGTATGTATCTGGTAAAAGAGTGACCAGTAGATTCTACATATATACTATATCATATTTTAGGCCTAAGACACTTCACTTGGTCCAAATCTGGCTAAGATTTTTAACATTCTGTTGCTCACTTCGAGATAATTCCAGATCATTCCGAGGCATTACATTAGAACGATGATCCTACTCTCACGTCTCTTCTTAAAAACAAATCTACGGAAACTACAGTACACTTTTCAGGTTCAATTTTATTATATTATTATTATAATTGATATACTACGTATATCATGCAATTGTAATAGCCACAATGCCCTCTAAACTTCTAGAATTTTTTTATCTTTTTTGGATACGCTTGTCACTACAAAGCCTGAAAATTCAAGATCCAAGAAATCTTAAGAAGAAATTGTTATGTCCGGTCCTGGGAAATGAACCATGGTCCAATGATAACAAAGAGGTCAGGCCGGCAACGTGACCTCTTTGTGATTATTGGACCTGTTCGTTTCCCAGGACAGGGCATCACAATTTCTTCTTCAAATTTCTGTGAACTTGGATCTTCAGGCTTTGTAGTGACAAGCGTATCCAAAAATTAGCAAAGAATTCAAGAAGTTAAGAGGGCATTGTGGCTATTACAATTGCATATGTATGTATCTGGTAAAAGAGTGACCAGTAGATTCTACGTATATACTATATCATATTTCAGGCCTAAGACACTTCACTTGGTCCAAATCTGGCTAAGATTTTTAACATTTTGTTGCTCACTTCGAGATAATTCCAGATCATTCCGAGGCATTACATTAGAACGATGATCCTACTCTCACGTCTCTTCTCTTCCTCTCCGCAGGAAGGAAGCTCTCTCTCTCTCTCTCTCTCTCTCTCTCTCTCTCTCTCTCTCTCTCTCTCTCTCTTCTCTAAAAGTACTGCTGCTGCCACTTTACATTTGAATTCATTGAGGCTGATCACTCAGGGTTGTAAAATGCGCACAAATATACAGGAATGCAAATTTCTATCGTTTAGTACATAATACGAGTACAGACATTATTATATTATATAGATAATAATACTAATATATATATCATATACATATATAATATTTAAGATAGATATATATGTGTATAATATGGTGTGTGTGTGTGGGTGGTATTTGTGTGTGTGTGTGTGTGGGTGTGTGGTTGTGGGTGTGTGGGTGTGTTATCTTTGGTCTGGCTGGTGTTATGGTCTGTTCTTGTCTGTTTGTCTGTATGTGTATAAAACCGTGTAGCCATGTATTAACAAACTAAAACAAAAATTCTGTAAGATATGCAAATATAAATCGCATGAGTACTGAGGTTTTTTTTTTTCCTTTTTTTTTTCAAAACAGCAAAAGCCCGTATTTTGATTCACAAATACAAGGTTTTTTTTTTTCTTAAGTGAAACATTTATTGTAACATGCGCTTGGAGATCATATATAATATATAATATCAGATAATTAGTATATATTATATAACAATATATGATATAATTTAATATATATCTAACCTACATACATATACAAATATACTGTATACATCATACATATAACATTTACATACATACATGAGCGCTTCAGTGTGTGTGTAACTCTTGAAATTAAATTACTCATACAGGAAATCTGCATAAATTACAATGTATGGACCGACGAACATTCAAGTGGAAATATTCCTAATGTATGAAGGTATAAAATATGCATTTTTCATTTAAGATACATCTTTCTCTTAATTAAACCTGTCGTTACTTTTAATGTCAAACTGTTTTGCTTGCGTAATACACACCCACACATTATATATTATATACATATATATGCATACATATATGTATATATACAATAACATATGTACAGATATGTATATATTCATATACACACGTATGGTATATGTATTATATGCTATATAATTATATATATACATAGCATATTAATATATACACGTATATACATATATTATATATATATATAATACATTATAAGATATATATACAAAAATATATTACACAAGTCTATATAATTTAAATTTATATATTAGATATATATATATATACACGACTTATACATAGAATAGATATTATAAAGATATATTCATACACAACGTGATGTATATGTATATATGATAATATATTATTATACATATATTATATATACACATATATAGATATATTTAATATATTATAATATATATATATATATATATATAACGTAATATATATTTATATATATATATATATATATATATATATACACGAATATATATATATATATATAAAAATATATAACACGTAATATATATTATATATATATATATATATATATACACATATATAAGTTTATTAAATGCATATGTACACATGAATCTTCTAAAACTGATATTCTCGCCCGACAGGAAAGCGGTGAAAGCAGCTATCGTCTTGCTCCCTCTGCTGGGCATCACGAACGTCCTGAACATGATCCCGGGTCCTCTGGGTCGCTCGGCGGTCGAATTCGGGCTGTGGTCCTACGCAACCCACTTCCTAACTTCCTTTCAGGGTTTCTTCATCGCCTTACTCTATTGCTTCCTAAACGGAGAGGTAGGTCGATTCTGGCGAAAGGAGTTGTGTTTTTTAAGTAACCTACCACACCCCACCGGGCCACACTACTCGTGTGTGGCGTCATTGCAACATTCAGAATTTTGAGTGATTCTAGTGTTGTTGGGTTTAATGCATTTTAGGGATTCGTGTGTTAGTGAGTGTTTGTGTGTGCATAATATTTGAAGGGGAATTCAGGTATTGATGATATGGTTGCAGCGTATATCGATTATCGGGGTCAACTACCTACGCACCATTTTTATATTATGAAAACAGTTAGGTTAACGACTTTAAAACTAACTTATTTAAGATGGTGTTGAGTGAAACATGGACAGTTGAGACAAGGTTAGTTAACTCCCAAGTAAGATTATGTTTGGTAATTTTTGTAAATGTATTGTTAAAATAGATATGGTAGTTATCTTAACAAATAGGTGAAACGGAGTTATGTTTAATAAGCTAAATCTAGGTCTAATAAAATCACGGTAAGTTGGATAGAAGTAGGTTATATTATGGTAACGTTAAGTACTGAGAAAATAACTTGGGTCATTCAAGATTAGGCATCGTTCTGTAAGGTTACGCTAACAAGGTAAAGTTATCTTTGGTAGGGAAAGCTAGGTCATATTCTGTGAGGTTACAGTAGGCTAATTAAGGTTACCTTTGGTAGGGAAACCTTGGTCAGTTTCTGTGAGGTTACTCTAGTCTAGGTAAGGTTAGCTTTGGTAGGGAAATCTATGTAAAACAATGTAAGGTTATGGTAACCTAGGTAAGGTTAGCTTTGGTAGGGAAAGTTAGGTAAATTTATGTAAAGTTATGGTAGTCTAAGTAAGGTTACATTTGGTAGGAAAAGCTATGTCGATTTCTGTGAGGTTATAGTAGGCTAGGTAAGGTTACCTTTGATAGGGAAAAATACGTAAAACACAAAGTTTATGGTAGCTTAGGTAAGATTTGGTAGGAAAAGCTAGGTAGGTGAGGTAAGCTTTAGCTTTGGTAGGGGAAGCTAGATAAATTTCTGTAAAGTTTCGGTAGGCTAGGTGAGGTTAACTTTGGTAAGGAAAACTAGGTTAATTTCTGAGAGGCTACAATAGCCTAGTCATGTGAGCTTTGGTTGGGAAATCTACGTAAAATTGTATAAGGTTATGATAGCCTAGGTAAGGTTAGCTTTGGTAGGGAAAGCTAGGTAGGCTAGATAATGTTAGCTTTGGTGGGAAAAACTAGGTAAAATTCTGGAAAGTTAAAATAGCCTAGGTAAGGTAATCTTTTGTAAGGAAACCTAGGTAAAATTCCCAAAGGTTACGCTAACCTAAGGAAGGTTAACTTTAGTGAGGAAGGGTGGGTAAAATTCTGTAAGGATACGGTAGCCTTGGAAAGGTTAGCTTTGGTAGGGAAAGCTAGGTAGGCTAGATAATGTTAGCTTTGGTGGGAAAAACTAGGTAAAATTCTGGAAAGTTAAAATAGCCTAAGTAAGGTAATCTTTAGTAAGGAAACCTAAGTAAAATTCCCAAAGGTTACGCTAACCTAAGGAAGGTTAGCTTTGGTGAGGAAGGCTTGGTAAAATTCTGTAAGGATACGGTAGCCTTGGAAAGGTTAGCTTTGGTAGGGAAAGCTAAGTACATTTCTTTAAGGGTTTGGTACCCTATGTAAGGTTAGCTTTGGTAAGGAAAGCTAAACGCCTTGTTCCCATCATATTCGAATGGTCCTTTCCTATCTTTCAAATGTATTTCTCCCCCCCACCCTCATAGTTTCTCTCCACTCAGGTGTGGCTAAAACAATTCCAACTTATTTACAGTTATTTCTATACATTTCACAGCCATTCCATGTTAATCTGCTACACAAGTCACGTTCATTCAGTTCAGCTGGTGCCAACTGTCTCTTTGGTCGGCACCATGATGTTTACGGATAGCGAATGTGCAGAATTTTGGCAACTTTCCCCTGGAAACTTCTGCTAACAGTTTGCAGCCTTTGGTGCTCGGTGTGTATCACAGATGGACAATAACAGAGAATTTTATTACTGTTATTATTAGTAGGAGTAGTTGCTGAAATAAAAATTGTTACTGGTGTTTCAGCTGAAGTGCTGTGTTTAGTAAAGAGGTAACGAAACATGGTTCATGAATCACACGAGAAAAACAACCTCGTTTAAAATTAATTGAAAAACAACGCCAGTGCATGGCCAGAGCACTTTGGTAAATTGCTTTAAGAGTGAATTAAGCAGAGATTACAAAGGATTTTCTGATAAAGAAAGAGAATGAGAGAGAGAGAGAGAGAGAGAGGGGGGAGAGAGATGAGAAGACGAGAGAGAGAGAGAGAGAGAGAGAGAGAGAGAGAGAGAGAGAGAGATGGGTGGGGATGTGGTTTCCAGAGCATAAACAGTATTTACCATTTT
>NC_087206.1:23059772-23074772 GCF_015104395.2 Macrobrachium nipponense
TAAAAGTGAAACTCGTTCTGGCCAAAAATCTGCTACTGAAATTGTGTTGCATTTACCGGTACCCACCGGTACCCTTTTCCTATCGTGCTTAGATATTTCATGAATTAAAGAAAAAAAAAGTTTGTAAGAAATAGGCAATTTCGTTCATAATGATGTATCGTAGTGCCTTGAACGAATACCTAAAGTTGATAGCAATTCAAATGTCATGCAAGAATGATTTAGGACGAGTGGCAAATTAAACTATAGTTCATCATAAGGTTTTTCTTGTTGTTCCTACAGGATAGAAGAAAAATTTTGTTGCTAGATGAACTTAAAGACGAGGACAATAAAACCTTCTCAATAAATTTATTTTTTCTGGGCATGTTCCTTCTTTCAAAAAATGTCCAACATATAGTGACGCAACAAAAGAAAAGTCTTAAATTAATTTGGAAGATTTAAGAGCGATTGATAAAATGCAAATATTGAAATTATAAGCTATGCTCATGAAGAATAGAGGGTAAACGTGTTACCAGATGAACTGAAAGGCGAGAAGGACAAAAAAAATATACTTTATTGCGCAAATGACCTTCAACAAATCTCGAACATGTAGTAACTCGAGGTAGGAAATTAGGTTGGAAAGAAATTGGACGAATTTGTAGTAACTCGAGGTAGGAAATTAGGTTGGAAAGAAATTGGACGAATTTAAAATGACAAGTATTTCAGACGGCCTAGACAATTAAACAATAAAGTTGTTACAGTAAATGACGACAAAAATTCCACGCTGACGCCCCAATATCCTATTTTCTTTTTTCCCAGCACCCACGTAGTTAATTCACTTCACGTAAGAGTGATAGATTGTTCGCTTGGTATATTCGTCATTGTACGTTTGCAGTGTTTCCACTAGGCTTTCCCCAAAAACAAAGAGAGAGATAAAATTAAAAAAAAAAATAATGAAAATTGCACTTCGAGGGAGGTTCTAAAACCATGAAATCTACAGTACCTTGGCATGGAAATACTTTTATGTGGCGTGTGTTCCACGCAGAATGTTATGGATGTTAGATGTTAAATGTCGATGTGTGTGTGCAATAATACAAGTGAGCCGCATGCACTCACACACACTCGTTTATGATATATATATATATTATATATATATATATATATATGTGTGTGTGTGTGTGTGTGTGTGTGTGTGTGTGTGTGTGTGTGTGTGTGTGTGTGTTTTGTGCATACCGTTCGTCAAAACATTAAAACTAAAATTCGTTGAATCTCACGAATCACTAAGCTATCTTCACTTCAGCGGCAGACCAGTTATCACCAACGCAGGCAGTTGCATTAGTGACCCGCATTTATTTATATGTTTATGATGACCGTTGATTCTACCATTAAAAATTCTTCGGTTTTTCACCTAGTACGGAAAATTGCTCAGCTTTTCAGTTCCCACCGTTCGTTTTTCAATAACAGTATTTTTCACATCTACGATAATTTACAGGCAATGAGCTCCTCTGGACCAGCATATCTTTCCTGGGCCTGTCTTAGTGACGGTTCATAACGTCCTAAATCGGAGCTTGCCGTCTTGACCACAGGATATTTACCGTTCTTTTTCGACGGCAATATTCCACTATTAATGATAGACATAGTTCATTCAAATACTTAGCTCAGAGCATTACCCCTACACTGTATTATGATGCACCAAATCTATCGTCGGTGCCAATGCCGGCAAACAAAACAATAATAACTTGTTCGTTTTCCCAGATAACATTTAGATTAAACCTATCCAGGAGCGCCTCTCTGGCGTGATCGGTACGGTCTTGGCCTGCCACTTCGGTGGCCGCGAGTTCGGTTCTCGGTCATTTGATTGAGGTGTTAGAGATGTGTATTTCTAGTGACAGAAGTTCACTCTCGACGTGGTTCGGAAGTTACGTAAAGCCGTTGGTCCCGTTGCTGAATAACCGCTGGATCCATGCAACGTAAAAACACCGTACAAACAATAAACCTATCCAAGAATCCTCACATCGACTAAAACAGTCATCTCCTTGGATCTCCTTTATCTTGTAACCCACAGGATGATGGATTTCCTTTCGACGGTTAAATTATCTAGAGTTATGCTAATTCAGCGATAAGCACCATTACGGAACACGCGAACGTCATCAGGCTGTGTCTCCCCAGCTTCCATAAACCGACAGGAGTAACTGACTGTCTCTACACTTTGTTTCTTGGGCGTTATGGCCGTCGCAAACGCCAGACTCTCCTGGTTTGTTGAGGATATTGCGCAATTAGAACCTCAAATGTTCTAGCGAAGGTGCAATGCATTACAGCCCTTTTGTTTTGCTACTTTTATTTATTGTTATCAATTCATTTATTGATTTACCTGATCTCTTCCTTCTGTATTTCCTACTATCTCCTGTAACTTCTCTCATGTGGACACCATATTTGGAAGCTTGAATCTCGAGTCAGCATCCGAATAAGGGTTTGTCTTCTTCTTCTTAATAATAATAATAATAATAATAATAATAATAATAATAATAATAATAATAATAAGGACAGCACACCAGAAGCAGTCCATCCTCAGCTTCCTAGCCTAGAGGATATCTGGCAGCTCCAGACGAAAGCTCGCTACAAGAGAGAGAGAGAGAGAGGAGACAGAGCGAGACAGACAGACAGACAGACAGACAGACAGAGACAGAGAGAGAGAGAGAGAGAGAGAGAGAGAGAATGACTGGTGACTATGATATCATAGTTTATTTGGAATAATAATAATATAATAACAATAATAATGTATATCCATTTTACTCGTTATTGTGTAAAGCAGAAATGTTTATACATGTGAAATACTGATAACTATACTCTGATTTTTTTAATCTGTCCATCCGCCTGTGGTGTTTCCGCATGGTAACACTGCGTCCCGTGCTTTAGATAGTTACGCTATTTGTAAGTTTTAGGTAAATAAAAGGATATCTGGGTGTACATTTGCAACTGAAAAGTGTTTTAATAATTTACTGTGTGCGAATTACACCGTTAATATTTGAAATAGGATATTATCATCATTGTTGAATGTAACTATCTAAAGTCCGGGACGCAGTGTTACTATACGCAAACACCACAGGCGGATGGACAGATGGAAAAAAACAGAGTATAGATGTGTGTCTATTTGTTTAGGACAGTCGACCAATTCCACCATGCACAAAGAATATTTATATTTTCTCTGGGGTCATTGTCTGAAATACAACAGTAAATGAAGTTGAAATCTTCAGTTAGAGCCGTGCAATTCGGCTTCGGTCATTTAAGGGAGATGGGCACCTCAGTGGGGTGATCAGTAAGGTCTTGGCTTGCCACCTCGGTGGCCGCGAGTTCGATTCTCGGGCATTCCATTGAGGCGTGAGAGATGTGTATTTCTGGTGATAGAAGTTCATCCTTGACGTGGTTCGGAAGTCACGTAAAGCCGTTGGTCCCGTTGCTGAATAACGCTGGTTCCATACAAAAAAAATTAAAAATAAAAAAAAAAAAAATTTGAAAAAACAATCACCAGACTACTGGTTTTCCTTCTGTAACATATAACAAACTTTATCTTTTTCTCTGGGTTGGATGGTCTCACATTTCCTTCTTTGATGGACTAGAGGACGCTCTCGTTTTTACATTTATTGTGGAATATGCCCCCATATAACGGCTTGATGTCGTCAGGGGTAGCCGGGTGAGGTTCCTGGTGGTACTATCTGCCCTGTCCATGCCGCAATTTGTGCCCATTTTTTATGAGAACCTTGTCCACACATTCCATTTCTGTGTGTATGTCCTTCCAAGAAGTATAGTGCGAGAAGGTTCTTCTGAGGAAGGCGCTGATGGTGGATCGTCTATATATCTCAGGGCACTCCCTCTATTCAGACAAACGCCCAGGATCCTTGGTTTCTTCCACACACCCTCATAATAAAAAGCTCCTCTCGTTACTCGACGAGGATGTTAAGAAAGGAGAGGTGATGATCGCAGCCGTATTCTGTCGTAAAATTTAGATAATTGTGAGCGTCGAAGGTGTGAGTCTCTGGGGATGTACCCCTACTTCAGTAATGGTGCTGACGAGGACTCATTGGTATACCACACATACTGTACATGTACGACTTTTCTATGATTCCATGCATATAGTACAGTACAATATTAAGTTCGGAACCAGTTTTGTATGTATGTATGAATGTATATTCAATTTTCTGTGTATTTATACCGAATTTTGTGTGTATATGAATTCAAGTGTTTATCAGTATATCATTTACGATAACACGCATTTGTCAAAACTTGCTCGAGCCTAGTTAAAAGAATGTTATCGTGAAATCTGAAAACGGAGACGAGGGAATCTACTCGTATTCCGCCTTGGCATTCCAGCTTCTGTCTTTGGCATCGAGAAACGATGGTGGTTATTTTGGGCAATCTTGTTCTGGCAAAGGAGGAGGAGGAGAGGATGGAGGAGGAGGAGGAGGAGGAGGAGGAGGAGGAAAGATGGAAAGATGGTTGAGAAGATAAGGCACGCTCTCGTTCTCCTCAGGGCCTCTCTCGCTCCCTCTTATATTTTCTTGTTTTTTTTATATCCTGAATGTTTTTGGTGCTTTACCTTCCTCGTACCCACCCAAGGGACATTCCCTAGTCTGAAGGACAGGGAGAGATCTACTTACGAAAAAAAATCAGTCTGAGGAAAACTTTCTGTGGGTAGAATAAACATTTGAAAAAAAAATTATCATGGGAAAAATCACATTGGGAAAAACTGTATGGAAAATTTCGTCTAGATCAATTTACTTAGGAAATATGTTACGTAAAGAAATTCAATTAGGGAAAATCGCCTCAGGAATAACCTCAGTCTGAAATATTCTCGCCAGTCGCCCATTTGTAAACATTTGAACGTTCGGTAACATATAAAAATCAAGTTAAGAGACTTTGTTTTCGTAAATGAAAACTTTTGTTGATGTCGTCTCTAAATATTAAGTTGCCCAGTGCATCATTCCTCGAGTATGATATTGCTACTCCAAGAAGATGTTTGTATACAATGAACGACATGAGTCGTTTGTTTTCTGTTAACATTCCTCAGCTCTTTATGTGATTTTTCTTCAACGTTCTTATACTTTATTCAAATTCTGTGGGGATTAATTGCACCACTGAAAGAATATAGTGGCTCCAAGTAATTCACCCAGTGATTATTTAATAACGTCTATTCAATCATGACCCTAAAGAGCATGAATTACTCCGTTACTATAATTGGTGCTATTCTAAGGTCCATACCCAAGGTTGGACCTCATTGCAGACTTGTAGGTCCTTCTTATTTCTTATTTATATATTTTATGAATAGTAAAAATGTGAAGTTAATCTGAATTAAACCTATACACTTCACTTGTAACGACCAGGTAGTATAATAAGGGATAGATTATTCAATTAAGCGTTCTAGAATGTTTAGTTTTGTTTTTATTGTGGGTATAAATAGAAGAGGGGTTCCCCATAAGAGAAAGAGCTAAACGACTGTAACAGTTGCAATGCACTACGAGCCGATTGCTTCTAACTCATTGGGTATACAAGCGAGCAAGCAAACACGAAATCAGTATTCAAGCACATAGTTAAATTGTGTATGATACGGCCTAGGATTCTTTCTGACCTCCTATGCTGTCGATCAGTGACGAAGTAACCATCTGTGGTATAAAGAAACTGCAATTAGACCATTGTGGAAAATCCTACAATGTAGTATCCTTTATAAATATGTATACTTGATCAGTAGTAGTATAAGTATTATTTTGCTACAAAATCTTGTCCAAAAAGTGAGAGACATATTTTGAGAAGGGAAATTTGTAAGGCCATAAATAATACAAGTGAAAAATTCAAGGATTGTTCATATAATTTAAGTTCGCTGGGTATGACGAGCTCTTCTCAGAGTTGTTAATATAAGATAATTCAGTACATTACTTTTCCCAGATAATGTAAATATTTGAGTGCAATGTTTAATATCTTGTTCATGCAGTAAAAGGAGAAATAAGTTTCATCTCATTTCACCCTCTGTCAAACTAGAAATTTTCTGTTTTATTTCCAAATAGTTGCAGTCTGATATTATGACCCTAATGTCATTAAATTTCTCCCCTTTCCCCTTTTTTTAATTTATGACCCTAAATAGTCATAAATTCTCTCCCCCTTTTTTTTTATCCACAGGTCGTACTTATGACAGTTGCGTCGGCTCCCTGGATGTCCCAGGAAGGGTCCCAGGGTGCCAGGACCCCATCACGCCCGTAAGAAAAGAGTGAACGATCGATCGGCGTTCAACATGGGTCGTCGGGATGGGGCAGGAACCACGCACACAACGCCCGCCACTCTGCATGCGTCTAGGCCTATGCCCTCTCTAGCTGACTCCACCACCTCGCCCTCCCACACGTGTCACTACAATTCGGAGAATCATGCAGAGGCAGAAGAGAACTCGGTCCCGCTTCATAAAATGGTTCCGCATTGCATCAGGCAGTGCAGCCACACTAGTCTTCCTGAGACACAGCTGGAGTGTGCGAAGGCCCGCATGTACGATTCCTCCTCCGAGGTGCCGTGTGGCCAAGACTGCCACCTCCAACACTGTTGTCATTTGGAGGACTCTGGTAAAGCTCTGGAAAATTTTGGCTCTCTGGCTAGCAAGTCTTTTAACGAGGAGGGTCAGAGCATCCTTTTACGCACTCTTAAACCACAGAGATCCTATTCTCTCCGTGTTGCTAAGAGCGCACCCTCAACAACTCCCGTATCCTCTAAACCACAAGACCTGGACGCCAGTTTTAGCAATGGGCCTTCGAAAACTCACAGTAGAAGTACAAGTAGTCAGCGCAGACATGTAGATAAGAAGCAGAACAGCTGTCGTAACATCTGTTCAGTGACAGAAGTACAAGAACAAAGCTCCAAGGACATTAAAAGCAGTGCCTCCCACACTCTGCTCTCTAGGAGGTCTAGTGCTAGGCAAAGAACGACGTCAAACGGGTCTTCAAATTCAGACTGCTCTGATGCCTCTTCCGAAATGGAGGACGTGATGATGACAACCGCTTGTTAGGCCAATGGTCTGGCTGGCTAGTGGCGTTCGGCAAACGCTGTTCAGTATTATACTCATCTCATCTCATTCTCACAACTGCATCACCATAGTTCTAAGGATTTGCTTTCCCTTGAAGTATTTGCTGCCTTTATGATTTTGCGTACCGATATGCATCTTATTATGAAGGACAGTCACAAAGACGTTTTACAGAGGAATTCTGGCCAAAGAATGTGTCATAAGCTAAGTCTGAAGGATGTGTCATAACCTAATGTTAGAAGGAGAGTACTACGGCCAAAGTATTATTTTTATTATTTATGAGCTACTGCCATATGCCCATGGACTCTCTTGTGAGAACTGGAAAGTGAAATAGACACTGAAGTGCATCTGGAAGACAGCGTTCGGAGGCGACCCCACAGGGATTGCCATCAGCTCAGTTACATGGGCCTCATACTTGATTGTTATTCGCGCTCTCTTATCGCCAAAAAAAAAAAATGAATTTCTACTATCTTATGTGGTTGAAGCTATTAGAGATAAGGAAAAACCCCAATCAGTATTTTTATAAAATATATATATAATATACCTTGTCACTGGCGTTGAGCCATCGTTATACGTATTATTAGGACATATATGTACATAATTCTATGTTAAATGTGTTTTCTAAGGAATGCTCAAAGATATGTAAGAGAGATGATTAATCACTTGTCTTCGGCTGTATAAAACTACATCTGCTGGAGGACGCTTTCGTTCATAGGAAAACTTTATTTTGAGGAGAAAAAATGAGGAAATAATTGAAGCAGAATTAATCATTTATTTCTCTACAAAATAAAAAGAAAAAAAAAATTGCATGTTTTCGGCAACAAGATGCGAATGATTAAGCAGCAAATTTAACCACTTGAGGATGAAGAAGTAAGAATGTTAAAAATCACCCAAAATTTTATCTCTCAGCAGATGTAGATGGGAAGATCACATGAGGAGACTATTTACTATATAAATATATATATTATATATATATATATATATAATATATATATATATATATATATATTATCGATTTTTACGAGAATAAACAGCCAAGACAAACTTCCCGAACGTGAGAGTGTATACTAAAAGACCATAGGGGTATGGCATTCTACTCTACTCTGTAGGTAAACTATGACAATTTCGGGACCTATTCATTACAAGAATAGTGTTAGTATTATTGAATGTGTAATATCATACACATATTTATACGCAACCGTGCACGCATATGCGATGACGTGAAAGTATGTTTGAAGATATATATAATATACATATAAACATAGGCCTGAATGTAGGAATTCTTCTGAACTAGACACTGAAATAAATGTATTCTTATGATGAATTTATCATAGTCCGAGTATGGGGTACTTATATATATATATATATATATATAGATATATATTAGATATAGATATAATAATAGATATTATATATATATAAAAAATCAAAAACCACCACAACAGTATGTACTTCCATTGAGTTTCAAATATTCAGAATAAAACACGCATCTAGAATGAAAAGAAGATTAATTTATATATATATATATATATATATATATATATATATATGATATATAGTATGTATATATATATATCATATATATATATATATATATATATATATATATATATATATATATATATATATTATTTGCGATAACTGAATCACGAAAGTTAGGAACGTGATAAATCCATAAATAAAGATATATGCCACGAAGGAAAATAAACGACGGATTATCCGCGAGACCTTTCGACGTTAAACTTCCTTTACTGCTTAGTAAAGAACGTTAAACGTCGAAAGGTCTCGCGGATACTCCGTCGTTTATTTTCCTTCGTGGCATATACTTTATTTATACATAATTGCGTGTGAGAGCGCCCATGCGTCTGGCAGTGTATAAATTAACTGGTGTTTATATGTAATATAATATGATATTCGCAGTATTATATAAAGTGACGTTTTGCAAATCATTTCAGAATCCAAAAGCATATTTACGAAATCAAGTTATGTCTATACCTTATTATAAACTCATTGATGGTAACATAGCTGTGAGATTGATATAATATTTAGTTTTGCTCTTAAGCATTTTGTGTTTAATATTGACATTATTTTTATGCAGTTACAAAATCAACAGTATTGACACATGGACACAAAAATGTCATATATATATATATATATATATATATATATATATATATATATAAGATATATATATATATATATATATATATATATATATAGATATATATATATATATATCATACATATAATTATATTTACAAAGTTAAAGAAGTAACAAAATTGTATTAATCAGAAATAAAACCCAATATGTTACGTAGAGAAATCTGTAGAAGAGCCTACAAAATTACAAAATTAGGCATTATACTACATCTGTCTAATGTGATATCTTACCTCATTCCAATATTCATATCTCTTAAATGTAATTACGTACATGTTTGTATATATATACGTGTGCAATTGTTTGTGTATGTATGTGCTTATGTATGTATGCGTGTACATGTTTATGAAAATGCGTATGGACGTGGATGGGTGTATATTTTATGTATGTGTGTATTATATACAATACATACATACATATATATATATATATATATATATATATATATATATATATATATATATATATAATATTATAGAGATTATGTGATCGTCGCCAATGTATCTTTGTGAATTTATACATCATACATATAAATGTATATAAATGTATATTCTAATGACTTACTACTAGACTTCCTTATAGCAGCATTATAGAATACTTAAAAGATGATGATCGTCTAGCCGCTGTTTTAAGCCTATCAGTACAAACTGTGATAGCATTGTCTGTTCAACGGAGAAAATGCACTGAGGATTCCGATCTTCGAGTCAGTCAAACGTTCCTCATGAGGACGGTTGATGAGAGAGAGAGAGAGAGAGAGAAGAGAGAGAGAGAAGAGAGAGTGAGGAGTTCATGAACGTGTGCATGAGAAGATTAAGAAAGAGAGAGAGAGAGAGAGCGAAAGATATAGAGAAAAAGATTTTTAATTAGTAAAACCAGTTAAGTTTTCTTCGCTAGGTCTTTAGCCCTTGCAATGTTGCCCTCGCTTAATATTCCTCCACAACCCCTACATCCTTGCCTGAATTTGTTTGCCGTTATTTGTTTCAATAGCACTGAGAATGTGCATCAGCTGTCATTTTTGCCCCGCCATTTTTTTTTTTTTTTTTTTTTTTTTTTTTTTCTGGAGCATTGGACTACAGCCGCATCAACTGGTATGATTTTGTGGTGGTAAGCTGACGCTCTCTTCTCTGTCAATCTTATTCCTTCGTTCACTTATAAGCTCCTTGCTTGGCTTCTTTGGGAGACAGATGCCAAGCGAAGACTTTATAAAGATTCTTTTTTGTTTTTTTCTACGCAGGTTTCCTTAAAGCAAGAAGTGATGGAGGGCAAAAGTCTTGCAGAAAGCGAGAGAAAGTGTGGACGGAGGTGAATGACCAAGGGGATGGATAAGAGTATTCTAGTATTTTTTTTATTTAGGTATTGAGAGAGAAAGAAAGTTAAGACTGGGAGAGTGAAGAAAAATAATATTTAGTGGATTGGAGGCGGGAGGAGAAGCCAACAATTATGATAACAATTGTGGTCAGTTTGGGAAAATTCTAAAGCGTTGTTAAATAAGACGCAAGGTTTTGGTGTATTGTTTCGCATATAATATATTATTATATAATATATATATATATATATATATATATATATATATATATATGATATATATATATATGATATATATATATATTATATATATATATATATATATATATATATATATATATATATATTATATATATATATATATATATATATATATATATAATATATATATATATATATATATATATATATATATATATATATAATGTATGTATATGTATCTTTATACATATATATATATATATATATATACATATATATATATATATATATTATACACAATACATATATATATATATATATATATATATGCATGTGAATTAATTAAAGATATTAAGGGCAATTCTAGACGCATATCAGAATGCAAACCGAGTATGTATCGTAGGAAGCAAAACCTCTGGCGTGTTTCAGTAACTATCCTTAGCCTTAAGGCCTTAAGCATTTTCCAAACACCCTAGTTCCTCTGATATGCCAGCAGTGCAGGTAAACTGAAAGTTATATTTTGAGAATACCGATTGATTGATTGACCTAATTCTGTAATCTAACGGTAAAATAACTGAAGTCACAGCGGCCTCATATGATTGTAATTCATGTTGCCATCGTGGACTTCTAAGAGCTGATTTAAAGGATATTAAATTCTTAAAGTTAATAGACTCTGATTGCGGTACATCAAGGAAGTTACGCTCGTGGATGTTTAAAAGCCTTTTAGAAACCAAAGATTAACTTGCGATTTTTTTAAATAATAGTTATAAGGCCCTGAATACAATGACCAATGCATTTACCGAAAGCAGACTGATAATTGTTGTGTGATTGAAAAGGAAATGTTAGTACTTAAACTTAAAGAAATTGTCAGATTAACGAAAGAATTATCAAATTAGTCTAACCGAATATCCTCGTCGCCGACAGGCTATTTGGGAGACCATGTCTATAATTTATTTGCAACGTTCAGTAAATTAGTCTTGCTTTTGCGAAAACATTGGGCCAGATTACAATGTTTTAGATACTATTAAAAGTAAGTTACGAAGACAAATGAATCGGCGTACTCTTTCAGTACAATTCTGAATGACCATTTTCCGTCACTAGTCCAGCACTTCTGAAAAATATATATAAAAAAATTTCCTTTGTTATTAAATATGAATAGGAATAAATGAAGGCATTAATAAAAATTGCGTTCATTTATACCATGCAAGATAAAATAAACATTTCAAGTACCATTTCGTGTATGAAAACTAAATAGATATCATTAGTTAAATTGACTGAAATTAGGCAACCAATATGCAGGGAATAAATTCACCAAAGGGAAATAAAACAGCAGATAAGAATGTCGAACACTTCAACAAAAGGAATCATTATCCGGGTGGGTATTCATTCTTGCTGACATGCTACCTGCAGAGAACTTTGATCCATTAGTGGAACTAAGAAGAATTATGAATCGTCAGAGACTTCCGCTCACTCACTGGCGTCTGCATTTTATCCAGCGGTTTTTAATGTTTGATCCAGAGATCTCACGTATGAATGGAACTAAAGAGAGTTGTATTATATTCATTGTTTAGGTATGTATGTATTTACAAAACAGCCATACATCACCCTTACTTTTACATCTACATATTACATTATGCATACTACTTGTAAACAAGTAATCTCTTACACAGAAAACACACACATTTAACATATACATACATACATATATGTATATAATACACAGGCCAAAGATGTGGATTCTAGTCTTGAAGGAAAAAATACCTAGGTTATCAATACATGTTCAGGTGTCTAATGGAAAGTAAAGAAAAAAAAGTATTGCCACAAACAAATTGTTTCGTCTAAGATTAAGGTCAATGGATGTTGAATTTCACATCTTTCTCCTAAGCTTTAAACGCTTTATACACTCCTTTTTTTTTAGTTAGTGTTCCATTTCTCCGTTTTCCTTTAACTTCTTTACGTTGAACGAGAGAAATACGTTGAAAAAAAAACAACAATCGAGTTACAAGGAGGAAAAAAAAACGTTCTAAACAGAGGGAGAAACAGACACGCTTGCAATGAAAAGATTTTTCATATCACGGAAACAAGTACATTAAAGACATTGTTTGTACGTCGAATATTTTTTCCTTTTGTGGGAAAATGATTTAGTGAAAGAGGTATCACCCTAAACAAACGCTAACAAGAATACTCACACTTATGAATAAAAAAAAACAAGGAAGTTGCAATTATTTAGAAATATATATACTCCCCTTATTCTTCGTTCGTAGCAAGTGTCTTCTCTTCCTCTACAAATACAACTTTGATATTTTTGTAATGTTATGTGGAGTGTTTAAGCTGTTAAATAAATGAATTTAATAAAGAGTGTTTCTTTAACCATACCTCTCTCTCTCTCTCTCTCTCTCTCTCTCTCTCTCTCTCTCTCTCTCTATATATATCATATATATATATATATATATATATATATATATATATATATATATATATAGATAGATAGATAGATAGATGATAGATAGATAGATAGATAGATAGATAGATAGATAGATATATATATAATATATATATATATATAGATATATATATATAGATATATATATATATATATATATATATATATATATATATATATATATATATATTATTCAGCAAGCTTGACATCCATTTCAAATGGTGGTTGTATTGAAAGCATGGCTTACATTTTGTAAAGAGAAAAAAAAAAAGACCCTATGAACTGGATGTAATTACCTAACTACAAGTGATTAAGAAATTTAACCTCTATATTTTATACATTGAATAACGTACCTTATGCGATGGCTTTATTCAGCCAATTGAATTCAGTTAACCATCAAAGGCTATCTTCCCAATAAGGATGACCTTATCTGTAGCAGGATATGAACAGCATTATTTACAAGACTGAGATGATCAAATGTTTTAAAGGGCGATGCTGGTAAAAAGCTCCTTTACCTTCGAGGACTGATGCTAGGTAGGGCGCATGCGCAGTTATAGCAAGTCGGTGCATACGCCCTTTTTGTGTGTCGGTGACTGCGTTTACCTCTTCATTCCAAAGTCAAGGTACGGACGAAGAGGGAAACTAGCTGTAATATTCAGCCCACTAGACAAGGTTAGCCCACCTGTTAAAAAAAATATGATGATGCAAACTTCGTAAAGCTGTAAATAAAATCCACTTTCTCTTGAAAAGTATTGTTGGCATGGATGCAGATAGAAATTACTGGAACCTGTCAACAATGAAGTAGTCTACTCCAGGTCATGGGACCTTCATTTTGCCTGCATAAACGGTGTCAGGGATCTGAAAATCGGAACCGCTACAGTTAGACGTAAGCAAAAGTCTGTCACTATTTCCTGCACTCATTCGTATTCTACGTAAGTGTTTTTATTGTGTTCTATGTAGAACGGCTTGGAAAGGTTGTAGTCCTCATGGCAATTGGTAAGAATATATTTCAGATAAAATGTTGGTATAGACAACCATACACAGCTCATTTAGCCGAAGGTCATGAAATGTATTCATAGATGGTGTTAGTAACCAGTATGTCAAAATATTTATATATACACTGAGGTCTTGTGGGCATTACGTATAGAGACAAAATCTGTGGCCATATAGACACGCTGGTCACTAACAAGACATCAGACCTGTGATGTCAACGATGTCATAACTAATTATCCTCAATGGTTAACTACTGTCTTAAATATACCCAGCTGACAGAGATGTCAAAGGTTATGTACGTTGCTAAGTTCAAAATAAATGTGTGTGAACCGTACCAAGCGAAGCTATAACGAGTGTACGGCTATGACGATCGTTACAAGGAAATTTTATTGTATGGGTATAAGACCATATTGGCACTAGAGCTGTTAGGATACGACCAGTGGTATTTATCTGCAGCTGGCTTTCTTGACAAATTGGGATTGCAACTTCGACCAAATTAAATTTTTCCAAGATTCGAGATTTCTGCACGAGGTGAGTCATCATTTTACATTTTTTTTGACAAGTATTTATGCTCATTTAATCAACCTGCTTAACCAAGTGTAATGTAGTTTCCAAAGCCCACGTAAAGAAGCAAGGAGAGTAATAAATTAGCATCTCATGGACGTGATCGGTATGGTCTTTGCCTGCCACCTCGGTGGCCACGAGTTCAATTCCCGGGCATTCCACTGAGGGGTTAGAGATGTGTATTTCTGCTGACAGAAGTTCACTCTCGGAAGTCCCGTAAAGCCGTTGGTCCCGTTGCTGAATAACCACTGGTTCCATGCAACGTAAAAACACCATACAAACAACGAGTAATGAATTCATTCAGAT
>NC_087206.1:23079772-23089772 GCF_015104395.2 Macrobrachium nipponense
ATTACCTTAATAAAATAATTTATCTAGCCCTAAATCCCCAAAAATCAAAAACCGCACCAAAATTTACCACATTGGCAACCCTGTTACCTCCTATTCTGTCCGCCAGTTGGCAACACTGTCGTTGACAGATACAAAACCTTCCCTCAAATCAGTTGTTAATGAGCGCCCGTGTTGTTTACGTCACGGCCGCTCTTATAAATTTCCTTAAACATTTTTGTGCCTTTAAAGCTTTCATTATTTTGTTAAATGAGACTTTATGTGAATTACCACTCACGCATTACATCACGAAATAGTGAATTAACTTTGATTTCTGTTGTGGTTCTTATATTAAATTACGAACTCTTGCGCGACCCGGAACTACTGACCTGTCCAATTCTACAATGGATTTCCAAGATAATATGAAGCTTCCTTCTGCCAGCAACATCAGGAACTGCCCGGCTTGTGGGACAAGGATGAGTAGCAGGAAGTATGAACCCATGACATTTGTAGCTCTTGTCGTGGACAGGTTTGGACTTGACTTCTCGTTGCGACTTATGTAAGCCCTGGTCTGACGAGGATATGACTGCTTATATGAAACGCCAAACAATCTTGCAGCGTAAAAGATCGGTTAAGGAGAAAAA
This sequence comes from Macrobrachium nipponense, assembly GCF_015104395.2. Taxonomy (NCBI): domain Eukaryota; kingdom Metazoa; phylum Arthropoda; class Malacostraca; order Decapoda; family Palaemonidae; genus Macrobrachium; species Macrobrachium nipponense. The sequence goes on from NC_087206.1 coordinate 23,080,393, forward strand.
GAAATAGATTGCTAGAACTGTATCTAACGATTTCTTTGGACTTGGGCGCTCATGGTTCTGGCTCTTCGTTTCGGTATCGTATGACTCTGATTCCGAATTAATTGATGCTTTGCCCCCTGTACAACCGGTAATTAGTGAAGTTATTTCTGATGTAGATTGAAAGAATTTGGCAATGGAAACTACCTGGAAACAGAATTTTAAGAAATTACAGCTTAGTCTAGATAGAGATATTTTCAGCTAAGTTTAACATCTGTTTAGAGAATTTTCAAGAAGCCTTTACTAGAATGTCTAACACTCTTTTAGATTCATTTTCAGCTCCTCGTCAGGTACCTGTCGACAGCACCATGGGTAACGGTGCGACAGATACCCGGCTTGTGAACCCCGTCGTGGCGAAGGCCTTAGGGGGAAATCCGGTCCGGGCAGGTGCCTAACGAATCTTTACCCAACGTGTCCCCTGTTAGTCCCGTAACCGTGCCAAAGGGCGCTTATTTAGGAGAAGGGGGAGGGATATTAGTGTCAGGCCTAAGATAGCTAGTCATCAGGATTTTACTTCGGGAAGTTTCTAAGTTAGGATCTGACGATGATGATGATGATGACGCGGGATTCGTGAGATATTGATGTTTCCTCGAATGGATGTCATGATGTAGAATTCAAGAAACTTTTTTATATTTAATTTTGAGTGTTTCCTCAGGCGAGGCCCTAAAAGAGCAGAAGCAGCCTCCGCCTGCGTATTACAGAAGGTATTTTTTCTTGACGGTCCTTCCCGGTCACAGGAATTTTTACGTTTTCCCTTTGCCCAGAGGTTCGCGAGAGTGAGGGCGGACGTTGCCGCTAAACTTTCGAAGGTGATCGGGGAAGGAAGAGGAGCTCTCTTCTCTTCTACGACACCGGAGAGGAGTTTATCAGGTGGCGGATGATTCTTCATTCTCTCGACCCCCCAAGCCAATCCAAATCTGAATTTTTGTTCGGCGACTTTCAAGTCTCAATTGAGATTTTATTGCTATGGAGTCTGTTATGAGCTCCTTACAAGAAGCTCAATCCTTCAATATGTGGGTCCTCGGAGGGCTTTTAATGTATATCAAGGACTCCGGGTTTGTTCCTCCTGATGCTCCTCTTTTATTTTTGAGATATTCTGCTCATCCATTTCAATCGCTTCTGTACATCAGAATGAGCTTGCTGCTTCAATGCAGGCCTTTCTTGTTTCTCTAAGGTGAACCTGTATTTGTCGCAGTTACCCTCCTCTGTATCGGAGATTCAGAGAACCCGTCTGTTGTCCTCTTCTTTCTTTTTGGCGATTTCCTTTTCGATATGTCTGTGCTTTCTGAGGTTTTGAAGGAACATCAAGGTGACGCCTCTTCCCAAGCTCACTGGGTCCTTATCAAGAGCTTTTTCCTCTGGTCTTCCTCCCGTTCCTTCAAGGAGTAAGCGTAAGTTTAGGACCAGATCTGTACCTTCTGTTCCAGCCCAACAACCCTCCTTCTGGCTCTTTTTTTCCAGAGTACATCTCAGGTTGCTGGTGCCTCTACTTCATCCTCTGGTGCTCACCCTTTGAAACGCGGGAGAGGTTCTTGGCGTGGCTCTAAGGGCAGAGAAAGAGCTCAACCTCCAGGAGGACCTTCTTCTTCTTCTTCTTCCTTGTCTCTGCGTAAGATTTTCGGAAGTAGGAGTCCATCACCTCGCCTGGAGACCGCAGTAGGAGCTTGTCTCTCCCGCCATTGGTCAGCTTGGCAGGGGAGAGCGGTGGATGCTTGGGTGGTGGAGGTCCTGAAGGAAGGTTACGAGCTCCCTTTTGTTTCCAGACTTCCACTTTCCAATCGTCCTCTCGAGTTCAGCAGTTATTCCCCTTACTCAATCAGGGGTCAAGCCTTGGAGAAGGAGCTATCGGCCCTCTTGGAGAAGGATGCCCCATAGAGCGAGCTCTTCCTTCTCCGGGTTTTACTCTCGGATGTTTGTAGTTCTAAAGGCCTTGGGTGCCTGGCGCCCCATCATAGATCTTTTGGTCTTGAACAGTTCATTCTAAAGTCCAAAGTTCAGGATGGAGATGGTCCAGACTGTTCTTTCATCCGTCCAGGAGGGCGGGGGAACTGAATGATTTCCATCGATCTGCAGGATGCTTATCTGCAAATCCCCATCCATCCAAGAAGCAGACCTTACCTTCGGTTTTTCACGGACTTGGGAGTTTTCCAAGTTCAAGACCCTTTTGTTTAGCCTCATCACTGCTCCACAGTCGTTTTCTCTGGTGATGGCTCCTGTTTTTCAGCTATTCTGCCATCAGTTAAATGTAAGGATGCTTCGGTATCTGGACGATTGGCTAGTCCCAGGCCGAATCTCTAGAGAAATGTCTCCGGTCGAGGGAGATAGTTCTGTCTCTTTGTGTCGAGAGAAAAAAAAAAAAAAAGGCATCGTGTCAACTTTGACAAGTCCAATCTAATCCCTTGCCAGATCATGACTTATCTGGGATTGTTTTGAATTCCCAGATTTTGAGGGCTTCTCCCGCTCAGAAACGGATAGACAAGCTTCTGAGTCTGATCGAAGAATTTTTGTCCTCCGTAACGCAGCCAGTTTCTCTTTGAGGTCTCTCCTGGCCATTTGTCATCCCTCATCCAACTGGTTCCCGGAGGTCGTCTCAGAATGAGGTCCCTTCAGTCGACACTTCGCCAGTCATGGGATTTCGTGTCCGAGGACACGATAGTCACCTCTTCTCCACAATGTCGGAAGGATCTCCGTTGGTGGATGCAAGTTCACCGCCTCAAGTCAGGGACATCTCTTCTTTTCGGTTCCTCCGGACCTAATGTTTTGGTCAGACCGCCCTCGGATCAAGGTTGGGGCGCACACCTGGGCTCCAAAGCCGCTTCGGGCCATTTGGCTTAGAAGAGGAGAGGATCATGTCAATAAATTGGAGGGAACTAAGGGCAGTGTACCTAGGCCTTCTTTCATTTCAGCATCAACTGTTGGAGTCGGTTGTCGCGATCTTTGTCAACAACACCACAGCAGTCTCGTACTTGAGAAACCAAGGCGGCTCACAGTCGGATCTTCTCATTCAAGAAGCCTGATCAATCCTGTGTTGGGCAGAAGACAGGGGGATTACGTTGGTCCCTCAGTTTATCCTGGGCCATCACAACGTCTTAGCAGACGCCTTGTCGAGAACAAACGAAGTTCAAGGGTTGGAATGGACACTTTGCCAGGAAGTCTTCGACAGCCTCAGGAAGAAATGGCCTGTCACAGTCGATCTGTTTGCCACCCCACATGGATTTTCGGTGCCAGATATTCTTCGCCCCGTACCGACTCCTCAGAGTGCCGGGACACACACTCTTTTGCAGGACTGGGAGGACTTCAAGCCTATTGGCTTTTCCCTCCGTTCTCTCTGGTGAGGTCAGTCCTCAACAAAGTGAAGGCAACCAAGCGTCTGGATCTCACCTTGATCGCCCCCTTCTTGCCACAGAAGGAGTGGTTTCCCGACCTTCTGGAAGCACTGGTGGAACCCCCCATTTGCCTGCCAGAGAGACCAGATCTTCTCAAACAACCCCATTTTCATCGGTTCCATCAGAGGCTCCACATGCTTCATCTTCATGCCTGGAGACTGTCAGGAGGTTCTCCAAGCACGAAGGGTTCTCCTCCAGAGTGGCGCGACAGTTGGCTCTTGCCAGACGGCAATCAACCAGAGTAAATTATCAGGCTAAATGGTCGGTTTACTGACGTTGGTGTAAGTCTCAAGGACATTCAATTTCTAGACCTTCCTTACCGAAAGTAGCGGAGTTTTTAGTTCATTACATCATGACAGGGCCCTGTCACCTTCGTGCATTAAGGGTTATAGGTCTATGCTTTTCCTATGTTTTTAAGGCAAGGCTCGCTGAGATCTCTTCATCTTATGTCATTAGAGATTTACTTCGATCTTTTTCCCTATCTCGACCCAGGCCGCAGTATTCGCCTCCGACATGGGACGTTAACAAAGTCCTTCAAGCCTTAAGGTTCCCTCCGTTTGAGCCTCTGAATTCTGCCAAATTTAGGGACCTCTCTTCTAAGACACTCTTCCTTGTCTCGCTGGCTACAGCCAAGAGGGTGGGTGAACTGCAAGCGCGCACTTTTCTGGTTGCCAGATCTGGACAAGACATGATTTTGTCATACCTTCCTGAATTTGTCGCAAAGACTGAATCGTCTGATAATCCCATTCCCATAGGTCTTTCGTACTGAAGTCGCTGGTCGACTTTGTTGGTAATTTAAATGAGGAATTAGTTTCTTTGCCCTGTTAGGGCGCTCTCATGCTATTTACGCCGCAGCTAAGGACATTCAGGGTCGTCCCCCGTCATCTGTTTGTTTCACCCCGAAAATGTCAAGAGACCTATTTCAAAGAATGGTGTATCCTTTTTTCTCAGAGATCTGATCGTTAAAACTGGTGGTTCGGCTGCCGGGGAAGACCAGACGCCGAGAGCACACAGTATTAGAGCAGTTGCTACATCAGTAGCTTTTATGAAGAAGGTCTCAGTCGCCAAGGTGCTTGAGCGGCGACTTGGCGTTCTAATTCTGTTTTTGCCTCTTTTTACTTGAGGGATATTTCTCTAGTTCTAGGCGACCTTCGTTCTTTAGGCCCGTTGGTGATGGCAGGACAGGTCGTCAGACAGGAGAATTAGGTAGTCTTCCTGTTTTACGTTTGGCAGTTTTTGACGTAGTTATAATGGGAATTAGGCAGTTTGGTATTTAGGTGTTGTTGTTGACAAGGACTGACTGCTTGGCAACTCATGCTGCTTCCATTGTCAGTGTGAAATGGTTCCAGCCACTGGGTTGTCGGTACTGGCGACTACGCTTCTCCCAGAGTCGATGCCGACCTAGGACTAGCCACTGGTTCGCTTGTCCTGACGACTCCTGCTTCTTCCACTGTCCTGGACAGGGAATTAGTCGATGGATCGTCTGCTGTCATCTGGTGACTCGCTCACCATCTATTTTTTGTCTCACCTGTTTTCTCGGAGTCAGACACTCGTGCGAGATCAGGCGACATTTAGTAGCCCTGAGTTTCTTGTTGACGAAGTCGGTTGCGTTGATACACCCCCGATGATCGTGTAACATGAGACCAGGTTGGACTGTCAGGCATTCGTCCTTCGGGACTGAATCGCCTTTTTTGCTCCGCACTCCTTTCTCTTGGCGCCAGAAAGCTCGAGATAGGAGTTGCTCATGAGCCGATTCGTTGCTGGCGACGTTGGGTTGCGTTGATACACCCCCAATGTTTGCTTAGCTTTGAATCGCCCAGACAGTCCAGACACTCATCCTTCAGGGAAAGAATAGTGCTTGATAGTCTTCAGGGTGCAGTCTTGCTGTCCTCGATTCGTCTGACTGGTCACCTGGTCGGTCACCTGACTTTAGTACAGACGGACTGACTATGCACTTACTCGTTGTCCTGTGCTACCGCAGTTTGGCGGCATTATGGTAGGAGACTTTGAGTTGTTAGTATCTTAGACCTTGGGTTGAGTTTTGACTGCCTATGATATATATTTCTTTGATTGTTTTCTCCTATTCTGTCCGAAGGGGAAATTGTATTCAGATTCCCTCCTCCTTTTCAATGTGGTTAATCGGGCTAGATAAATTATATTAAGGTAATGTTTATTAATATGGAATTTTTATTCTAAAATTAATATTAATAATACTTACCTGTATAATTTATCTAGTCCAACCCATCCTACCCCACGGTCTGCCTATCACAACTGATTTGAGGGAAGGTTTTGTATCTGTCAACGACAGTGTTGCCAACTGGCGGACAGAATAGGAGGTAACAGGGTTGCCAATGTGGTAAATTTTGGTGCGGTTTTTGGGGATTTAGGGCTAGATAAATGATACAGGTAAGTCATTATTAATATTAATTTTAGAATAAAAATTCCATGTTTATTTAGTCGTATGATAAATATTTTTCTCGTTTAGCCATAAATAGATTTGTTATTTAGTCATATAAGTACATTTGTTTAGTATAGTAGTCCTATGATATATTTTTTCATGATTTTTTTTTTCATTTATCATATAAATATATTTTTTTCATTATCTGCAGGATGTACAATTTATTTACTTTTTCTAGCATGTTAATTCGTAATAAAACTGTAACTACTCGTCAAAATAACTTACTCATATCAGTTGAGATTTTCCCAGTAGAGCATAATTTTAGATATTTTTTCCCAGCCTCCTTTGATCAAATCAAATTATGAGTTATCTCCTCACACACAGCGACTCCACCTCACTAATATTACTATAATTAATATTTGGGCTTATACGGATGATCTGGCGTTAATAGCAGATTCAGAAGATTAAACTAATTAGCGTGAGGAAGAATTTGATCGTGAAATTCAATATCATCGGCTTATTATCAGGGATGAATTAAAGTGTACTATAGATGATAAAGTTCATTCGGTGTATGTTACAATCCTGGGAAACGTACGAGCTTTCTCTTCGTTTCCGTTCTTTAAGGATTAGATAGTGGGAAAATACTACTCCCTGTATTCGTTCTATGGCATCATTGCTTCCCTGAGGAATATAGAGCAACACATTGCAAGCTAAAGAAAAGAGAGGGGTGGGGGGAGCGCTTCCATGACGAAGAAAACAAATGCCCTTATAAAAGATATTGGCTGAATAATTACTAGGGCAGTTTGCACTTTTATTTAATAATTTGGTATCATCACTTTCTCGTGATCTTCAAATGGAAAAAAATAGTCCACAGTAGTATATATATGTAGCATATTGATAAATACAGGTAGCTTTCGCCAACATGATCAGTTGACCTCTTCAGCCTGAATAAATATAAAATAATAATAAATTTAGGAGAACATGTTTGAAAAAATTGAAAGGCCGCGTATTTTCTTTCAGGTAACACCAGAATTACTCGATGGTCTATTAGCAATTCTCTGGGAACCTGTGTCACGGTAGAGGCTGCCGCCATATTGGTTGTTGGTCTTACTTCTTGTTGAGTTTCCAAAACTGGCGAATTAGGTGGTTCTTCGGTTGTTCCAGGAATTACGACGTTCCCAGAGAATTGCCCATGGACTATAGAGCAATTCTGGAGGTACCTGAAGGAATGATAAGCACTTTTTTTCAATCATGTTCTCCTAAATGTATCATTATCTCGATGCTTATTCAGGCTGAGGAGGCCAAAGCTACCTGTATTTGGCAATATATACTACATATATACTACTGTGGACTTTATTTTTCCGTTTAATGATCACGAGAAAGTTTTAATGCCAATTATTAAATAGTGCAAAATGCCCCAGTAATTATTCGGCCTCTATATTTTATACAGGCATTTGTTTTCCTCGGCATGGAAGCGCCCCCCAACTCTTTTCTATATCTTGCAATGTGTTGCGCTTTATTCCTCAGGGAAGCAATGGTCTCCACAGAATGAATACGGGGAGTAGTGGTTGGCTAATTTAAGGATTTTTTCCTAAATAGATTTAGTGTCCAAAACAACAGCGTAGAAAAATAGTCAGCATGGTCAACATACGTTACACTGTCAAGAAATTGCCATTGCTATATAATGAAACTGCTGATTAAGCTGTATAAAAATCATCGAATGGTTATCAAATGGTGCCATGTATTTTCGAGTGGACTTTCCACCTCGCGTGGAGTTAGACAGGGCAGTTTACTTTCACCGAGCCAGTTCAGTGTATATATGGATGAACTGTCACGTAGGTTGAACCACATTAAAGTGGAATGTTATTTAAGCAGCATGATTTTAAACCATTTGCTTTACGCCGAACGATATTGTTTTTCTTCGGTAAACATGTCATGATTTTATGTCTTGACAGGTTTCTGTTATGAAATGTAAATAGACGAAATAGTGCGGCATGACTTAATCAGAAAAACAGCTCCCGTAGGATTTCGCTGTCAAAATTTATTTTCGGGATTCCTTCCTGAACCACAATTGCTAGAAACAAATGCCCTTGAGACGTTCTTCTGTTTCGGGTTTGTTCTTCCAACTGAAGCTCCGGTAGCTGTGTATGGGGACGGCGAGGCCTTCTAGGTCGACGTCCGTTTCTGTGTCGGCCTACTGGTGTGGATGTGGGGCGGCTGCTGCTGTGGCTTTTTAATCACTTAGTTAATCATTCCGGTGAAATATTGGACGGCTTTGATTGTTGTTAGTTTCGGGAAGTCTGCGATTGCTTGGACCTTCGTCGAGAGGGGCTTGAGGCCTTCGGGGTTTATTTGGTGTCCCAGGAATTCCACTACTGGTTTTCACCATTCCCATTTGTCCTCTCTTTACCACGATTAAAAAGTGCACCCTCAAACATTAGTCCTTACACAGCTAATCCTGTTACTTCCTACGTCAATCGTCAGTAAGAAAAATAAGGAAAAAAAGAAGCAACGGGTTGTATATAAAAGACATTCATCGAAGTTAGGCTGTTAAACCAAACGAGCCATTCTCTCGTCCGCACATTTATAAAGAGGCACTATTTTTATCACAACTTTCATCATACTCTTTTTGTGGGACAAGTGAAGTTGAGTCTGTAATCAGCAAGGAAATGGATATACCGTGAAGAGAGCCTCGTGGTATCTTAAGCATTTCCTGTCACAAGATTTAAGTTTTTTTTTTTTTTTTTTCTTTGTTTACCTTAAGCGCTCAAATTATCAGAGAGGACAAAAATGTTGAATAAAACTCAAATACTCGTTAATATTAATAGACTTTCCACGTGGCATCGCCGTAAACAAAATAAAAACACACAGCTGCTTTTTACTTGGGGGCGAAAGGTTTGGGGGTTGTCTAGGGTTTTGGGTTGGGTGAAGAGAACATGAAAATACAGTGCCTTTAATTGAATTACAAACGAAGAACGGTAAATTAATGATGGGCAATTTTCGTTACCCAGCGTTGGAATGACCGTGGGTGTCCCCTGCCACTTGCATTATTCAACTTTTGTGGAATTAATTGGAAGGAATTATCTGGCCCGAATTACTAATTAGACGTCGTCCTACAAAGACGAGTTTACAAGGAAGTTATTTATTCATCCGAAACGATCATCAAACTTGTACGAGGTTAACGCCATGATTAATAACATTCTCGTAATTATTATCCAAGAAAAGTTAAATAACTTGATCAAATGAGCATCCGTTATTCCCTCGAGCAGTATTTCAGTTGTTCATATTTCTCCTGACTTCTTGTTAAACTAAAACGGAAATGACGGTTGTTCGCATGTCTAAGCAATTTAAGATACCTCCTTTGGTGGTTAGTGCCGCCAGTGCAACTCATTGGTACACTGTAGGCATTACTAAAGGTTCTCCTCTGCGACCCTTCGGCCCTTAGCTGCAACCCCTTTCATTTCTTTTACTGTACCTCCATTCGTATTAATCTTCTTTCATCTTACTATCCACCTTCTAACAATTATTTCCTAGTGCACTTGCGAGGTTTTCCTCTTGTT
>NC_087206.1:23094772-23097272 GCF_015104395.2 Macrobrachium nipponense
TTGCCTTCAGATTGGTTTGAATAGGTAACTGGTTTATAGTTACTCTGTGTTACAAATAAAAAATTGAACCTTTCTACCGGACATTCATCAGAGTTAAAACTTCGATTATATCGATAAAAAAACATATATAACTTTCGCTTTACCATAAATCATAGTGTCTATCGTTTTACTGCTCCACCATACATTCAGATATCTCTCACTCTAATAACCATTTACAGTAGGTACCACTACCACACACACACACACACACACACACACACAGATGAGCAGTTCAATGCATAAATAAATCAGTCAACTGCCAGCTAACAACCGACTGGATCGTTAGATATATATACAACAATGTATATTATTAGACAGATAGATAGATAGACAAAGATAGATAGAAAAATCATACAAAATAAGTTTATCGAAGCAACTTTCAGAGAGAGTTCGTATCCATTTCTGGCTAATGGAGTTTTTGCCTCTTGGTACAAGGACAAGTGTCTTTTTTTCTTTACAATTAGTGATTCATGATACTCCCTTATAAATTACGGCACTGGGTGTAGTACACTATAGCAAAATCTCCGTTCTGATACGAGTGTTCGTTACCGAGTTATTGCCAAAAAACGTGCTTGCACTGTCTCTGAAACCCATAGTAATTCATTTTGCTAACTGTTAGACCGTGAAAGTCGTTCTCTCGTCCGCACACTGATACAAAAGGTCTTCTTTGATCACAATTTTCTTTCAACGTGGTTCATGTAAGACAAGTGGAGTTAAGCCTCTACTAATGCACAACAAGAAATCATGTACTATAATGTGGAGAGCTTCATTGTATCGAAAGCCTTTCTTTTCATTCAGTGAAAATGGCTTGAAAGAGATTTCTTGCCTGTAGGTGGTTAGGAATGAGATAGGAAAAATGCCAAACAAAACTCGAATATTTTTAGAATTCCTACGATGCGTCACCATAGAAGGCATAGAAATTATGCACTTTTTGTTGGGTGAGGGGAAGAAGGGGGTGGATGTCTTGTGGGCGGGGGGAAGGTCTAAGGGTGGCGTGAAAATAAACTGCTGTCAATTGAAGAATAAACAAATAACTATGAATTACCGATGGAAAAGTTAAAGTCAGTCCATGTATGAGTAACCATGTTTGTCCTCTGTCACTTGCATCATTCAACTTGTATTCATTAATTGAAAAGAATTAGCTCCCATGAATAACTAATTAAGAGTTTACAAGGGATTAATTATTCAGCCGGACTGCTTATCAAACAAGTGCGAGTTTATCTCTCATAAGAGAAGTAACATCCTGGTAATTATTATTCAAGAAAAAATAAATATGCTCAAATTATCATCCTTTGATGATACTTTGTTCCTTTGAGCGGTGTTCCAGTTGTTAATAACTCTCCTTACTCGTTAAAAGAAAACTGAAATGATCAATCGGATCTGTAAGCACTGTAACGTCTAGTGTCAGCTTCCAGAGATTGGCCCAGTAGGGGGATAGTGCCGTCAGTGGACCTCATGCGTTGCACTGTAGGCGTTACTACCCATTTTGTTCCTTTTACTGTACCTCCTTTTATATTCTTTCTTCATCTTACTTGCTTTCCTTTCCTTAAATTCGATTCATAGAGCAACTGCGAGGTTTACCTTCTGTGTTGCCTTTCAAAACTTTTTACCGTTCATTTCATTTCAGCGCTGAGTGACCGCATAGGTCTCAGCATTTGGCATTTGGCTTAAATTTTATGTTCAACTCAACTCGACTCCAGGGATTGCCGAGTGCATAGTGGACTCTTGTGTTTCACGAAACCGATAAAAAGACTGTTGTAAATTTGGTGTAAAAATGATAATCACATAGTGAATGATTCATTTTGAGTCAGTGGGTAGATAGAGATAAGGGAAAAAAATGTTTGGTAAACGTGGATGTTTTACTCACGGATCAAAAGTGGGCAGTGTTACTTCTTGTTTTTTCAAGAGGATTTTACTAACACATTTATAAATAGATATGCTATTAGAACCAACAAGTCATTCTCTCGTCCGCACAATTATCCCTAAACTGCACTTTTATCATTTCCATTATACGTATCACCATTTTTGTTAAACGTTCGTCTTTTATGTAAGATGAGTTAAATATATAATATATATATAAATATAATATTATACATATATATATTATATATATATACTATATATTATGTATTAATTTAATATCATAATAATAAATATATATAATTATAATATATATATATATATAAGTATTATTTTTTTTTTAATGATTATTAAATTTTATGTATATGGTGATATTATAGTATATATATATATATATATATATATATATATATATATTATATATATATTATAATATATATAGATATATATAGATATATATATATCTATATATATATATCAATATCTATCTATATATACTATCTACCTATCTTATATCATATGTCTATCTATATATATATCTATATATATATATATATATATATATATATATATATATATATAATATATATATATATATATA
>NC_087206.1:23099772-23119772 GCF_015104395.2 Macrobrachium nipponense
GTGGTCTGGTAAAACTAAGATATAGGTATACTTAACTTGTACTACGATAATGCAAAAGGTGCCATATGAAACGCAATTTTCTTTTTATATATATTATTTTTTTGCTTTCCTGTACCATATACAAGCACAAGCACAAACTTACTTCTACCGCAATCAGTCTTACACATGTAGTCCTTGGACACTTGGCATTTTGTTTCGTTTGCACTTGTGCGCCAGAGTTCAGGAGGTTCAAATGCCAACCCTTCTTTTACTTGTACACCATTTAGCTGACCCAAAAACGGCCACTTCAGACATGTCTTTAGTTAATAGAAATGCATTAGTTCAATCATTGACGCGCTCTAAACCGTTTGACAAAAACTGATAGACACGAATTACTGTAATAAAACCATAAATCCCCCGCTGTCGGTAGGGACGTGTGTACTTCATGCGGCGCAATGTAGGCATTACTTAAGGTTCTAAGCAGCGTCCCTTCGGCCCCTAGCTGCAAACCCTTTCATTGATTTCATTGTACCTTTATTCTTATTATTCACTTTCTACCACATTGCTATCCAACCCTTTCCTAACAATTGTTTCGTAGAGCAACTGTGAGGTTTTCTCCCATTACACCTTTCAAACCTTTCTACTCTCAATTTGCCTCTCAGCGCCGAATGATCTCAAAGGTCCCAGCGCTTGGCCTTTGGCCTAAATCTTATTTCCACTCCATTCCATAACCATACATCGTGCAGTGATCGCAACCCTGAAGCACTTTTCCTTTTACAGTGACAGCAATCTCCGTGTTAGGGTTTTCATTATATTCCCCCATCGTCTTTGTGAACTATTCGCTTTATTGATTGAAATTTAGCAGGATATCAAAGGTAAACCTTTCGTTAGTGCTGCTACGTAATCATTAAGTGGATTTAGTTAGCTCGTTTTGTGTAGAGAAATGTGTTGTAGGACTGTTGCTTGATTTTTTTTTTTACCAAATACTCTTAACTATATAAATGCATTTACCAAGTCGACTCTGTTTTGACGAGATAAGATAAGTCAATGCAATATGGAAACAAGAATACCAATTTTTATACACAAACATTAAATAGAGTATTTTCAGTTTTGACATAATAAGCCTGATCTTTCAGAGGCTTAGGCCAATGCCTCCAAATAGTAATTTTAATGGAAATATTATTCATTTATGAGTCTCCTGAAATAGTTCAGAGCCATTCATCTGTCATGCATCGGAATGAAATAATATTCTACCAATATTTACTTAGACTCAGGATGTTATGAATTATAATGGCGAATTTTAGTTCCAAAAAACCTGAAACGAATACGAATTTGTCCTCTTAAGTTTATTCAATTGTGCTACAGGAAAATGTTCTTGGCATAATTTCAGCTGAAGCATCAGCATTTTTAACGTTGACTTGTCTCGTTTATTTAACTATTAAAATAGCAATAGTTTAGTGAATATTTTCCTTGAACAATTTATTGGGGGGGGCAGGACAGGGGGGGGGGGGGGGGGGTGGGGGGGGGGGGGGGGGCGGGCGCCAATGCTTGATGAAGGGGATATATATCTGAAAAACTATTTAAGTATGCGGAATTCAGAATTTCAAAATACTGAGAAAATATTTCAGATATAAATGAAATTTAGTGGCTAAATATAGAAACTCTTTCAAATTCTATGCTAAGGAATTACATATATATATATATATATATATATATATATATATATATATATATATATATATATATATACATACATATATATAATGTGAATGATTGACATGTGCCGACTATGCCAGTTAGTAAATTACAGTATTTAAGGAAGGGGGTGGGGGGGGGGGGGGGCCGCGAGATGTGCCATTCAGTAAAGGGGGGGGGGGGAGAATTAGAAAAGGTTGGAAACCACTGGGTTAAGGAAACATTGCCCCAATATGTCGTCGTGCGAGAGAATGCTATTGGTTATCCCTCTTCTGAAATCACTTCTGTCAGTATTCAAATTCATTCCAGAACAGACTGGAAATAAAGTTCTTCAACTCGTTCATTCACGGTTCCCCAGCACTAACTTCTGCGCCACTTTTCTCCCTCTCGTGTATTTTAACATTCAAATCAACCCTCGAAGTCCTAACTTTCCTTTGACAAAAAATAGACGGTTTAAAGAATAAAACTGTTACGGAAATATTCTTTTATATTCACTTACAAATATTCTTTTATATCTAAACTCGGAAATATTCTTTTGTATTCAATCTCGGAAATATTCTTTTGTATTCCAACTCGTTACCATACTTATGTCACAAACACACACCATTCATACTGCCATTTTCCTCTTTGTTCTCCGACGTTAACTGTGTAATTCCTGGAGAATCTCTACTAAAACAAAAAAACAAAAAAAAAAATTTCAAAGGAATCCAGTTCGGAAACACTGCAGTTTGTTTTAAATTTTTATGTCTAAGTTGGAAACAAACCCATGAAAAATTTGCCATGGGTGGAACGACTATTATTATTATTATTATTACGTTTATCACAGTCATCTTATTCGACTGTGTGGTTTTTAAAGTGTGGGGTTCCGGGTTACATCCTGCCTCCTTATGAGTCCATTACGTTTCTAACTATGTGCGCTGTTTTTAGTAGATCTTTCTTCTGCATAAGTCCTGGAGCTATTTCTGCATCTTTTTTTTCAGATTCCTTTAAAGGGATCGTGCCCAGTGTTCCTGTGGTTATGGGTACAATTTCCACTGTCATTTCCCATAACCTCCTTATTTTCTATTTTTTACGGTTTTGATTACCTAATAAATTTGTTTTTTTCTTTCTTTTCTCATCTATGCTGGTGTCCCATGGTATTGCAACATCAGTGAATGATTCTATCTTCTTGATTTTGTCACCGTCACGTCTGGTCTATTGGCACGTATCGCCCAATCTGCTCTGATACCATAGTCCCAGAGCATCTTTGCCAGAATCGTGCTCCTCCCTCCCTTACCTTTCCTTTCTTGGTTATTGCAATAAAATTACAATTTCTGTAATATTTTTTGCGAAATTAATTATTGTTTTTACTCCCATGGCAAACTAATCCTATGACATAAATATCAAATACGTGATGTAAGTTTTGCAAGGTGGATGTAAGGGAATTCTCCTGTTTATTATTATTATTTTATTATTATTATTATTATTATTATTTATTATTATTATTATTATTTATTAATTATTATTATTATTATATTATTTATTAGTTATTATAACTACCAAAACTCCCTTTGGCTACCAAAAGTTAATATAATGCTTTAAACTAAACGTTGCGAGGGAAATTTATGAATTCTTGAACTTTATCTTTCATTATTCTCTCGCCCATGTTTGCTATACATTTTGACCTTTAACATAACGACAAACCACTCGTCAAATATCGACAAACACGGTTCTTCGTGTGTGTGTGGGGTTGTATGTATGTGTATGTATTGTACTTTGTGTGTGTGGATGTATGTATATTATATAATATATATATTATATTTTATATATAATAGATAATATATTATATATAATATAGTATTGGTATATATATGGTATGTGTGTGGCCCTGTGGTCTTTGTGGTGTTAATGGTATATTATATATATATATTACTATATCACTTTATATATATACTATATTAATCATATATACTAATCATCATTATATATATAATAATAATACTATATGTTATTAATATATTGTAATGTGTTGTATACATATACCATGTATATATATTATTTATATAGATATATATATTATATACAGATATCAATAGATATATAGATAGTAATATATAATATTATAGATAGATGAGTATACTTATATATATAATATATAGAATTAGAATAGATAGATATATATATATACATATATATATTATATATATTCCCGGATAGAGAATAGTATGATATATATTATATTATATATAATATAGATATAGATATTATATATATATATATATATAATTATATATATATACTATATCTATTATATTATTATTTAGGTAAGGTAAGTAAACCTTGAATTTTATACCATAACATCACGTTTATATATTTTGCGTGATCAAGTTATTCATGTGTAGATATATATTATTAATTTATATATATATATATATATATATAGTTATATATTATAATATATTATTATATATATATATATTATATATATATGTAATATTGTATAATATATGCATATATATATGTATATATAATATATAATTAGCGCTTAAAAAATCACATTAGGATGCACCATGACTTCATTTCCAAATAAGCGAATACCACGAAGAAAAATTGATTTATGCAGAAATCCAAGCGGCTTTCGTCTTTAATTGACAAGACATTGGTCCAAGAAACGAATGAAATACAGTTGGGAAAGACAAAGTTATCAGATAAACAAGATCAAGAATACCAGATGGGTTTAGTTGTCAAAAATGGGTAAAAATTAGAGGCATAATCCAGGATTATCGGATATCAACACGGTCACAAACCTAAACGTAAGATTTAAACCCTAATTGAAACTCCAAACGTACCAGGATATAGTAACAAAATTTGTTAAAACAAACTGAATATATTAATTTGTTGCTTATATTTATCTACAACTGTTTTTTTCAACTATGAAGGCATCAAGTTTAGAATAAACAAAGAACTTAAATTCTTAGTAACTTTTCCATTATTTGACTTGATGAAACAAGATTCATGATGAATACCTTTTAACTGTGTCATTACAATGGGATTAAGGCTCCTATGTACGAATAATTGCAATTCGATATTTGCCCAGTTTCTCACGGATATTGGGAGCTGTTTTGAGACGTTGTGAAAAAAGTTTTGTCCGTAATAGAAACTTTATCACCAATTTTTGCCAAGGAATTACTTTATATGCCAGCCTGGAAGATCCTCCAGGAGAAATTTATTTTTATTTACGAAACTCATTGACATTGATATTACTGGAAACAAAAACATTTGTGTTAAAAATGGTTTAAAATTCTATGAAATTTCTAAAAAAACGTGTCATTATAGGGTAAATTTTAGTATTTTATTGCTTAATAAATTAATGTTTGTTGATTAGTTAAATCAAAATGTTTTTCTAGCTTCTTTTCCATTGCCACACCCAACAAAAGTCCTTTAGAGGTTATTCAAGTTCAAACGTAATATTCATATTTAGAGTTTTAATGCCTCAGCGTCAATAAACTGCGGGCTACAAGACATGATAAAGCCCTTAGGATTATTTATCCAGAAAAAAAAACAGAAAAATTTAATATTTTGATGGTGCATTGGTAGTAGTAACGAACAAAAGAGGCCTAATGTTAGTTGATTTTCGAAAGACTGAAAACGGTTTAAAATTTCCTATTTCATTTCTCATGGACAGTTGTTTACATAACCGCAAAAATTCAAATTTGAAAAAAAGCAATTTCTTTCTTCCTCACAGTAAATTATTGAGAATTATTAAGGAACTTCCTTGGAGATTTTCGTGAACTGAGGCCAATTACAGAAAATATTATCCACATACCTAAACCATAATTAACCTTTTTGGGGCAAAATTCTTTGGTAAGAGTTTTTTTTGGTCTAAAAAACAAAAAATTTCCATGGTAAATATTGCCTAACTGGACAGGAGATAAGGTATTACCCACGGGCCATGCCAAACCAAAACAAAATTTAGTCACTAATATTATAATATATCTACTATAGAGATATATATATATTATATAAGATAATATTAATTATTATATATATTATACATATTATACATACTAAACATACAAACATTGAATCTTACAATTGTCATTTCAATGTCCAAGGGATTACCCACCCCCCAGCTATGCCGAAACAAACAAAATGTTTACAATATTATATAATATTATATAGATAGTATATTATATATAATAGAGATTATATATACGTATATAATAATAGGATTATATACGTATATTATTATATAATACGACAGGACTATATATATTAGTACAACGATAGGTTATAGATATATTACGGTATATCTAGAGTATAATACGAGATTAGATATAATATATAAACGTTATCATATATAGATGATATATATATAGTATATAAAACGTTATATAGAATATATTATTAGATAGATGATATCATATAATTAGATAAATTATTATTAAAATATATAATATGCATAATCCGTATATATAATGGCTAATATATTACTATTATATATATAAGATATATATAGATATATATATATCGTACTTATATAATATATATAATAATTAGTAATTAATATAGAATATATATATTAATATATATAGATACTATATTGATATATTATATTATATATTTATATTATATTATATTATGTATCTTATTAATAATAGATAGAATATAGATATATATATAATACATAACACATACCATACAACCCATACATACACATACATACATACCCAACATTAAGCTACAAATGTCATTTAACGTTCCAATTTGGCTTCTAGTTCGAGAATATCACAGAAACCGAACGGAGGAATTACAAAAATTATATTTCCGGAGGGGGATCTTCTAACTGATAAATGACTCGATGCCTGGGGAGGTATCCGACCGACCGACGGTGGCATGTCGCCCCCCCACCGTTCGATTCACCAGAGGTTAACCGAATCATTTTATCAATTATATTTTCCCCTCCAGTGATATTCCCGAAGTAAAGAGCGAATTGGATTATTAACGACATTTGGTACCTTAATCAGGGAAATGAAAATGAAAAGTCCAGGTGGGTTGGCGATGAAAAATTTTTCAAAATTTAAAAAAATTCATATTCATTAGTTTAATACTGCCCTTTAGTAGGCTATATGGCATTTATAACAAGACAAAAGAACGTCCCTCGCAAATGTAAATAAAGCCTTAAAGAAAGGCTTAATATCATTCAGCGAGAATATTGTGCATAGTTTACCGGTTTGACATTATATTAGATATATATATAATTAGTTACTTATATACATAATATATATATTAATAATTATATATGACATATATATATTAAAGAAATATAAGCCATTGAAGGGAAAAAATTTAAACAGCGAGTTTCCGCAAGATCTTTCGACCGTTCAAACGTCCCATTACTTAGAGTTCATATGTTAAACTAAAGGACGTTTTGAACGTCCTTAAGATCTTGCGGAAAACTCCGTTGTTTTATTTTTTTCCCTCATATAATATATATGATATATATAATATAGTTATTATAATATAAATAAATATAAATATATATTATATATATAAATTATTAAATATACTTATAAATATATATATATAGATATATATATATGTATAGATTAAATATGATATATAAAGGAATATACGAACGACATATTATATCTTATATATTATTATTCAAGATTATAGGATATAAGATTATACCTATGTATATGTATTATATATATCTCTATATATTTAATTATTATATATATCATATAATATATAAACTGATTGGAATATGAATATTATTAATCATCTATTGAATATATTATTATATCATTCTATCTTAATCTTAAATCTTAAATCTTAATCATAATCTTATGAGATAGTGAGAATTATGAGAGAATGAGATATGAGATATGAGATATGACGATATGACGATATGAGATAATTGAAGAGATGAGATATGGAGATTGATGGGATAGTGAGATATGAGATATAAGACATTAAGATATAAGAAATTATAACGATATTAAGATATCAAGATATAAAGATATAAGATATAAGAATAACTGATAAGCTAAGAATACTAAGAAATATAAAGAATATAAGAGATAAGATATCAAGAGATAAGAGATAAGAAGTATCAAGATAATATACTTTTAATATATATATAATATTATAGTATATATTAGAATATATATATAATAGATATCATTATACGAACATAGACATACATATTATTATTAATATACATTATACATACAAATAGAGTTATGATAATATACATATATAGTATAATAGATATACATATATATATATTATATATAACATAATATATATATATATATATTATTAATATATAATAATATATTATTAACATAGATATATAATATATTATAATACATATATATATATATATACTTATATATATACATATTTATATATTATATAGATATATGATTATATTATACAACACCACACATATATAATATTTAATATATATTATATATAATATACAAAGAATATCAAGCCACGAGGGATAAAAAATAAACAACAGGAGTTTCCACCACGAAGAATCTTAAGGACGTTTCAAAACGTCCTTTAGTTAGCCAGATGAACTGCACCTAATGTAAAGGACGTTTGAACACCGAAAGATCTTGTGGCGGAAACTCCGTTGTTATTTATTTTTATCCCTCGTGGGTTATTTAGTCCTTTCTTTATGGGATTTATCAACGTTTCCAAACTTTCGTGATCCAAGTTTATAGATATGATATATTATATATTATAATAATATATATATATAAATATATATATTATATATATATGTGTGTGTGGTGTGTGTGTGTATATATAGAATAACTAATTGACAATATACTCGCCTCAATGCTATTAAGCACTTTCAGCTTCTTTACATTTGCGAGACGTGTCAAAAGCGTCAAAAACATTCGCAGGTAGCAGCGTAGGATGGGCATAAAAATCAACTAGTTCACTGATCTCTCTCGACTTTATTTTATTCTTTTTTTACTGGGTAATATTCATCGTATTTTCATTGCATGAAGTATATGGAATTTCTCTTCCTATAAAGAATTCATATATATTGTAAGGGTATTAAGCACCTCTTGTATTGTTTTCTTGTCTTGGACGATCGAAACTGTTGTTTCGAGTTGTTTTCCCGTGAGGGTCGTTTCACCTCTTGTTTATTGTAGAAGAGGTGGAGGTAAGGTAACGTCCGACAGCCTGTGTCTGACTGCGTCTGTAATAAATTAGTCTTAAGGTCTGTTTCGTATTACTTGGTATCGTCCCTCCTTTGACTGTCTCAATTGCTGCCAGATTTTCAGTCCTGATACATTTTAATTTATTTTTTCATATTTATTTTCTAGAGAACCTGATTAACCCAACAGTGGTTCATATATATATATATATATATATATATATATATATATATAATATATATATATATATATAATTGTTACATTTATTGAATGTTTCATCTCCCCAGCATTTATTTAATCTATTTTATTTGTAAAACGGCATCCATATTCTCCCAATTATCAGCTGATTTCAGGCGGGAACCCCAACCCACCCCATCCAGAGATAGGAATTTCCTGCTAGAGAGGGGGAATATAGACTCTTGTCAGCTTTAGGGACGTATCCCAAAGGGAAGGGTGTAGATAGCCTGGTACTTATTAGGCCTACGTCTTAAGCTCTTTTTTCCTGTGAACCCTCTGCTGGCTGTATGCTTTGTTTCCATAATGCCCTGCTCTTGGGGGGTTAAGCTGACCCCCAACACCCATACTGCACACCTGCCTTCGCTCTGTCTCCTCCAGTCATGACTCGTGGACGGATGTCCCCGCCACGAGCCTTCCAACTTAGGCTAACAAGGCATTACTGGCGCGCCCAGAGCCCCAAACCTGAGACAAAGCCGACGCCGCATTTCTACAAAAGGTCCACTGATCATGGCATCCAGGTACGTCTTGTGAAACCGCATATTGCCAGTTCCTTACCTCCTAGTGTCTATTTACTCCCCATTTTCACAATTCAAACTTCTAATTCAAACGAATATCCCTTTGTTTCCTCTCACTGCCTTGTGGCCGCATGCTTCCCTTGTGTGATCGTCCCAGACAAATGAAGTCATTGCATACCTCAGTTAAACACTAGAGTTCCTTTTCCCCAGTGTTAGAGAAACTGAATAATCGTAACTTGTGCAAGAAGTCCTTTTTTTTTATCTTGTGTAATCTGGGATCTTTTCCAGATTTCCTGAGTCACATGTCCAAGTCTTCGCTCCGCAAGTGTTGCATTACCGCAAGATTTTGAAAGCCAGCTTTTACTGGAACCTCATTTTTAGCCAACTATCCCCTTGTGAGAGATATTATTAGTCCACGTGTGGATAAGTTGCATTTACTTTCCAGGCTGTTAAGCAGCCTCTTGTAAATAAATAGATTGTAAAGTAATTAGTTGAGTTTTCTGGCGACCTTTTCCTCTAGAGTAAATTAATACTATAAATCCTTTAAGGTAAGTTCAAGTATTTTATTCTGCATTTTTCCCTCAAACTCTTTTTCGTTTTACGTATTTGAAAGCCCCTTAAGGCCAGGCCCCCTTAAAACGTAACAATGTCGACTCTTGCCACGAACCTGGCTTGTAAATCGCGTTATCCCTTGTAAAACTTAAAACTGTAAATTATTTTGACAAAGCGTAAATCAAAGCACACTTGCAGCGGAAGACACCACTGACTCACGGTTAGGTATATAATTCATATAAGATTTATTTTATAACCAATGTTTTGCTTAAGGTACGTTTAAGTATTTTTATTAGAAGTGGTTTAAAAGAGTCTTAGTTAGAAATATTATATTGTAATGGCGAAGCACTGAGTGAATTCTGTTATTTTGTAAACTGCATTGTTCTCACCTGACGAGACACGAGCACTTGTAAGATGATGCCAGAAAGTACTAGTTCAAACTAGGAAGTGCTTTGCCAGGGTTTATTGCTGTGTTAGAAAGCCTAGCTAGTTAGGAGTGTTTCTACTAATAGTTACGGCCAAAAGAAGTGTACAACTTCTTTTGTCTGTGATAGGTTAGGTGGGAATTCATTTTAACTTCGTTTTCCATTCCAAGTGTTAGTAACCGCTTAGCCTGCCAGCTTCGTCAGCTTAGCGGCGCATGCGCTCTCTCAGGCCTGCCGCCAATCTTTGCTTCACAGCCATGTTTTATCCCTTTAAGCATTATTTCATCGATTTAAGCAAAGTAACGTAAGTCTTGAAGTTTTAACGTAATAATATCAATCACCATACTAGTATCTATCATTCGGCCAGAGAAATTAACGTAATTCATCTTGAATAAAAAAATTAGAATTTCGTGTTTTTGTAAATCGCCTCCGTGGTTACAGAAAATCAGCTGATTCGCCATCGCTGATAGCACCCCGCTCTGCTAGCCTCACCACGCGTTTCACCTCGTATCGCTCACCCACTCGCTGAGCGAAAGTTTCATTTTCTTTCGTACTGAAGGTAACCTTTTCCTTTACAAATGTTTTGCTAACATTCCATCTTCAAATCCTTACCCGTCATTTTCACTTGTCACAGGAACCTAGTAACCTTAAGTAAAGTTAACGTGAATCTTCAAAGTCGAGTAAATCACAAGAATTGTTAACGCAAACGCGTCGTCGTAAATTTCATGTGTAAAACGCAAATCATTTCATGTAAGCGCAAGCTGCTAACCAGTAACATAAAAATCGTTCTCGCTAGTGCGTTTATCGTTTTCATAAACCTTATCCAAAGCAATTCTTTCATTAAACGTTAACGTAAGTAGTTCATTTAACGCAAGTTTGCGTTTTATTAATTAACATTATTAGTAACTAGTTCAAATAAATAAATACAAGGGAGTTCGTCATATATCATTTTCACCCTCCCAGAGAGAGAGAGAGAGAGAGAGAGAGAGAGAGAGAGAGAGAGAGAGAGAGAGAGAGAGAGAACCCATTATTCATGAAGCCAAGAGTACTACGTCCATTACTTATACGCATGCAGAATTAACATTAATTTAGTCTCTCGTGTCTTTCATTTACACTGAGCGTGATAGCGTACGCGCCTGTGTCCATTGCAGTTTTGCAAGCATTTATTTCATTTATCGAGTACTTCAGCAAAGGACTGAGCATTTCTAAAATTACCATTACCTGTCGTTGCCTGGGTGGTCTTTTCATTTTCTTTATCCCAAAAGACTTGCGTATACCGCAAGCACAAACAGACAACAGTGGGCCACCGCAACCTTCATTACTTCCATCAAGGAAGTCGTTACCAGTCTAGGACTGGCCACCACCAGTGCACGTCAGGTCTTACCATTTTACAGTGCCACTAATTCGTGACACTGTCCATCGACCTGGCTGCTTGAAGTACTCCCAACCATTTACTTTCCCTCCCTCCAGCATTACACTCTGCCACGAACAGAGTGCCATTTCTCTTCAGTTACTTGAGTATACTGCCATTTAGTGTCGTCCGACGGGACACCCAGCACGTTACCAGTGCTCCCAAAAGAACGCCTCCTGAAGTGCCGCTATTCCAGCACTACAAGTGCTGCCCAAGGAACGCCTCCATAAGTGCCATTGCACCTGTACAGGCCATACAGGTAGCTCGTTACCTGCGTGTCCGTCCTACGGAATGCCCATTCATTAGAGTATCCACCATTTCGGATCACTCAACCAAGGAAACGCCTCCATAAGTGCCGTGCACCTGTATTGGACCTACAGGTTTGCCCGTTCCAGCGTCTCCCAAGTGAGGAACGCCCTTAAGTGTGACGTACGCCGCCCACTCTATTTGATTTTCCGCCTCATCAGAAGGTGCCATTCCAGAAGTGCCACCAACTTACGGGACACTTCCCAAGTGCCACAGAGCACCCAGTCTTTCAGACTTTTTCTCTACCACGTCGCAGAACACATTTCCAAGTGAGTGTCACTTTACACAGTAGGCACTCCCATTCCATCCAGTACTGTTCCTGGCCATCATTTTCATCCGAGCCTCTACTGCAGCCTAAGGGAAATGTCTTCCCCTGCTTCCCGCGACTTCTTTGCCATAGAGCTAGAGAAGCTCCCGAGCCCTCATAACTCTGGGCAAGGAGGCCGGTTACACTGGACCGCACTTGACAGTGGATGAAGGCGCAGCAGGATGCCGCACGCCTGCAAGAAAAAGGAAGAAAGAGAAAACCAGAGAAAAGCCAGAGAAGCAGAGAGAAAGGAAAGAGAAGCAAGAAGGAAAGGAAGGCAAGTGAAGAAGAGAGAAAGCATGAGCTAGCCCTCAAGGAAAAGGAACTCTAAATCAAGCGGGAGAAGGCCCGTAAGGAGAGTATTTTAGCTCAAGCCACTCTGCCAGCTTCCAGCCCTGCACCCACTGTCTCTCACAGTCCCGCCGTCTCTGGTCAGCCTCTTACCATTTTACCGCCTACCACCTCCACTTTGGAAGAGGTAAGTAAGCCCACCAGTTAACCCGGACTTGTTTCCGAGGGTGATTCAGTGGAGGATTCCTTAACCTCCCTACCTCAAATCACTGCCAGAGAGGACTCTTCACCTGTGCCAGAGCCACACTGACAGCCTTGGTGACTCCACAGCTTCGCAACCTGTGGGGGCATCTCGGCCTTATCATCCAGTGCCACGGAAGAGGTTCTGGAACAAGTTCTGCCGAGACTGTGGCCGCAAGGGTCACATGTCTGCCAACTATGCGCAAATTTTAATATTCTGCCATCGCAATGGCCGTTACCAATCCTTCTTTACTAGGACCCCTGGCTAAGGACCCTATAACCGTCACACCTCTCCAAAGTCATTATCAGCCAAGCCACGTCAGAGCCTACGACCATATCAAGCTGATCCTTCCGACCGCCCAATTGAGGGTCACCAGACCTCACTTCTCCAAAGTTTTGTACCCTTGCAGTTGCAAGCTACATTCCAGGAGGTTATGACCACCTCCTAGGGCAAGACATGAAGTCTCCCTCACAGTTCAAAATGCCTAGGGGTCCTAACCCCACGTCAAATCACTCCAAAGCAAGGAGTCATCGAAATTCTACTTCCTCCAGGAAGTACGTCCACCACCAGTCTCCCCCGTTACCAAGGAGGGAAATTGATCATTCACAGTTCAGTTGCAAAACCTGCAACGTACTAGGGCACTCCACGAATTGGCCTAGGTGCCCTAGCAGACTACCAGCAGCGGACATTGACCATTTTCCACAAGGCTCAGCCTTCCAAAAGAGACAGGACCCTCTGTCTCCCATAACCAAGGGCACGCTGAGAGGTATTGCACCTCCGGTACCCGTCACAGGTCCAGTCGACCTCAAAACACTGCCAGTGCCACTTGGTAGCACTGAGCAGTGCCAAGCTCTGTCCAGCCTTGGGCGTAGAGCCACCACAGAACTTGACCTCTGCGCCTGGCCCCGAGCTAGCGCCGGCGCCTAACCTTATCAAGGATCCTCCTACAGGAGATCCTCCAACAGGCATGGAGCTTACCGCAGCCCATGGCCAATTTCCCAGTCCATGATTCTTCTTCACCCTCACCTCTGTCACCCAAGGATGAACCTCCGGCAGACCTTACCTTCTCACCTCCTCTGGACAACCAGGAAACTACCTTACCAGGAGTCAGCCTGGAGTTTTTTCCCCTTTACGACGTTGTCGCAGCAGCCGGAGTGAGGGCCTCCCCTGCAGTAGGTTCCACCTCTTACGACGGTTGCTGCAGATACCGAAGTAGGGTGTTCTCCTGAACATCCCTCAGGCTACCACTGCATCTAATTTACTGACGGCATTTCTGGCCTTACCCCAGAGTCGGTGCCTCCGTCTACTTCTAGGACTGGTATAGCCAGGCCCTGGAGGAATAAGAAGAAGAAGAAGGGACGTAACAAATCACTAAACTAACCAAAGAGCCACATGCTCTCCTTGACACGTGTGTCCGAGGTACAGTGTCACATTCAATTGCAGAGTGATCCTGGTACCTACCCAGAGAAGGTAGCCAGCCTGATCTCTGCCAGTAAAACTAACCCTCTATCCCCTGGAAATGGTAAATACTAAACCCTCGCCTTAAATAAAATTGATTACCTCATTACATTTCCATCCTGGTACTCTAACCACTCATCATCCCTCACGCATCATTACCTCATCTCATGTATTTTAACAATTCAGTCGATAAATCACTGCTGTGCGTACCACACTCTGGAATGATTGCGTCTCGAATTAACTGTATTGAGTAGGTTAGGCTAATGATTTAGTACCAGGGCATTAGGGTAGCAGCAAAAAGAATTTTCAAGTAACCTTACCTAGGGGTAGAGTAGACTGTCGTCCCAGACGACCCGTAGTTCTCACTTAGGCTAGACTACATTAATTCCGTAAGTTCGTAAACTTAAGCAATCTCCACCTATAAGTTAGGTAGGCCACTGTAGTTAGCTGTATCGCTGCTCTAAAAACTTGAGTTAGTAGAACTGGGTAGTCGAGACGATCAACTTATTTAGACAAGGCCTTCACGCCCGAAAGGGAGTGAATGCCTTCTTAACAAAGGGGGAGCTGTTACATTTATTGACCATCTCGTCTCCCCAGCATTTATTTAATCTATTTTTAATTGTAAAAACAGCATCCATATTCTCCCAATATCAGTTGATTTTAGGTGGGAACCCAAAATACCCCATCCAGAGATAGGAATTTCCTGCTAGAGAGGGGGAATATAGACTCTTGTCAGCTTTAGACCGTATCCCAAAGGAAGGGTGTAGGTAGCCTGGTACTTATTAGGCCTACGTCTTAAGCTCTTTTTCCTGTGAACCCTCTGCTGGCTGTATGTTTTGTTTCCAGGATGCCCTGCTCTTGGGGGGTTAAGCTGACCCCCAACACCCATACTGCACACCTGCCTTCGCTCTCAGTCTCCTCCAGTCGTGACCTCGGACGGATGGCCCCGCCACGAGCCTTCCAACTTAGCCCCAGACCTGAGATAAAGCCGACGGGGGCCGCATTTCTACAAAGGTCCACTGATCATGGCATCCAGGTACGTCTTGTGAAACAGCATATTGCCAGTTCCTTACCACCTCGTGTCTATTTACTCCCCATTTTCACAATTCAAACTTCTAATTCAAACGAATATCCCTTTGTTTCCTCTCACTGCCTTGTGGCCGCATGCTTCCCTTGTGTGATCGTCCCAGACAAATGAAGTCATTGCATACCTCAGTTAAACACTAGAGTTCCTTTTCCCCAGTGTTAGAGAAACTGAATAATCGTAACTTGTGCAAGAAGTCCTTTTTTTATCTTGTGTAATCTGGGATCTTTTCCAGATTCCCTGAGTCACCGTGTCCGTCTTCGCTCCGCAAGTGTTGCATTTCCGCCAGATTTTGAAAGCCAGCTTTTTTACGGGAACCTCACTTTTAGCCAACTATCCTTGTGAGAGATATTATTAGTCCACGTGTGGATAAGTTGCATTTACTTTCCCAGGCTGTTAAGCAGCCTCTTGTAAATAAATAGATGTAAAGTAATTAGTTGAGTTTTCTGGCGACCTTTTCCTCTAGAGTAAATTAATACTATAAATCCTTTAAGGTAAGTTTAAGTAATTTATTCTGCATTTTCCCTCAACTCTTTTTCGTTTACGTATTTGGAGACCCTTAAGGCCAGCTTAAAACGTAACAATATATATCATGTATATATATTATATAATATTATTAATATAAGTAATTATAATATATAATATATAATATTAATACAATTTATATATAATAGATATATATAAAAATATAAATACTATTAATATATATATCATATATATAGATATTTAGTATTAAACATAATATATATAATATATTAATTGTATAATATATATATATATATATATATATTATATATATATATATAAGATATATATATATATATATAATATATATATATATGAATATATATTTATATATATATATATTATATATATATATATATATATAATACATGAATAATTCATTATAGGAAGAGAATTTCCATATCCTTCAGGCAATGAAAATTCGATGAATATTCCCGGTAAAAAAAAAATAATAATAATAAAATAAAGTCGAGAGAGATCAGTGAACTAGTTGATTTTTCCGCCCATCCTACGCTGCTACCTGCGAAGCTTTGACGCTTATGACACGGAGGAATGTTGAAGCTAGAGAGCGCTGAAAATGTGAACTGATGTACTGCATATGTAGCAACATTCTTTTCCGAGATCCCAACGACGCGTCGCATTTAAATTGTAGATTTCTCACTTCATATTTCGTAGCAGCTTGTCTCGTAACTATCACTCGAGCGATGGGTACTTCCACTTGGCCCTAGGTCTGCTTTTGAATGTTGAGTTAGCGTGTACATAGACACGCATATCGTTCGCGCGTACGTGCGCCCGCAATGCATTGCAGTGAATTTTTAAACGAACTGAATGGGAATGAAACGAGAAGTTGTATGTCTTAAACACACACACTCCAGAAAATTCCAGAAAAGTGTTGCGCACAGGATCCAATCCATAGCAGATGTGAGAGTGAAGTATTTCAGCAAATTTATTTATGAAGTTCTCTCTCTCTCTCTCTCTCTCTCTCTCTCTCTCTCTCTCTCTCTCTCTCTCTCTCTCTCTCTCTCTCTCTCTCTCTCTCTGAAATGTTACTCATGCAACCTAAACTATTGCACTTTAATTGCAATTTATTTCATTTTTCGTCTAAAGCATTTGGGGAAGTGGGAACGAGTTCCGTCAAATTTCAATTTTATTTTGCCTTTCCAGAGGGAATTCCTTTCATGGGAAAGATAATTCCATATAGTCTGATAAATCCACTATGAGGGAAGGTCTTTTGAACATCATCACTGCAGACATTCCTAGAGAGTGATACCCATTTGAAATGGTTCGCGCGTGATGGCATGAAGTCATTTACAAACGTGCTTGGAATCTATTTAATGTTGAGGATTTTTCATTTTGATTTGAGATACATTGCATGCGAATAACTATGCTGTATTAAACATAACTGGTGTCTTCATCAAAACTGGCTATTATTAATTTAAATAGTCATTATTTTGCCAGGAATAAATTTGAAACGAACAAAATTCACAAGGATACATATTTGATCCCATGTCGATGTTTATATAACAGCTACTACCTAGTTTGCTAGCTTATTTACGCAGAATGTTTTTTCCCTAAAAAGTTTAAAGGCGGGGTGAGTAGAATTTCATGAAAGAATTTTTCGCAGAGCATATTACACCACTTTGAATTTCAGTTTGACAGCGCACGAAATCAACGTATCCAAAATATATTTTTGAGATGCTCGCAAACGTCACGCTTTTTTCCGTTCTAAAAAGCAGTTGTCAAAGAAGGGAGTACATCAAACGTCAAAATTTGCAGCTTTCTTGTTGGCATTTTACACACATGCGTATATACATTGTGTGTGTGTGTGTTGGTGTTGCTCGGTGAAGATAAGTTAAAAATATTTATACGGTAATTTTTAAAATATGTATTCATTCACTTTTATTTTTCGATGTTCTCAGCCTTCTTTCTTATTGTCCTGTAACCCCCCCAAAAAGTTTTATGTATTATATGCTCGTTAATGCAAGGAACCAATACCATTTAAAAAAAAATTCTGACTCTTGCAACAATATATATATATATATATAATTATATATATATTATATATATAATTATATATATAATATATATTTATATTTATATATATATTTATATATATATATATATATATATATATATATATATTTAAATATATATATATATATATATATATTATATATATATATATATATATATATGTATATATATAGTATATATATATATATGTATATATACGGTATATAAGCCACAAAGGAAAAATAAACAACGGAGTTTCTGCAAGATCTTTTGACTCAACGTCCTTTACTCAGCAGGCAAACTGACTTACATGAGGATTGACAGTACAGGAAAGGTCGTATAACTGACCGATAGGGATTATAAGGAGATTAATACCTAGAATCCGGCACACCTGGAGAATGAGTAACCTTTCCAAACAAGCATAAACATGGGTACAATTTAAAAACAAAAAGATTAGGTCTAACTGCTCAGACACAGGGACAAGACAATTAAAGGATTATACAGGGCGACAGCTGACCAATTCAGATCTTTGGTAAACAAAAACTTATTCACAAAACATATTAAACATACATATACAGCGAAGAATATCCCTCCCCCTAAGCAACTAATTTGTATTTAAGTCTGTAATTATATCTTTGAGGTCATTCTTAAAACATGTTATGAATACAACGGGGTCTAAATGAAACAGGCCACGACTAATATTGAAATTACAATGGGAAGTAAGTTGTATTATGGCAGATTCTAAAAGATTTCGTGATAAGACATCTTTTGATCTTCCAATTACTGAACTACCAATCCAATTTATCCGGTGGTTGTTTTCACTTAAATGAATGAATATTGCATTAGATGTTTGCCCAGTTTTTACAGAATATTTATGCTGGTTTAATCTTACTTCTAAGCCCTTGCTCGACTGTCCGAGATAAAAAAGAGGGGCAGTCCATATATGGAATTTTATATATTATGTTGTTGCTTTCCCTGGGGCCGTTTTTTATTAACATTCCTTTTAGTGTGTTATTATAGGAAAAAACAACGTTGAACTTTAAGGCTTTTAACAATGATTTAATGGTTTCAAATCCGTTAAAATAAGGCAAACTGTGAATGTTCTTAGTATTTTCTTTCTCCTTGTTACTTACACTATAAAACTTTTGTGGGCTTTATTATAACAAATATCTAATATATGTGAAGGATAACATAAATCTTTCCCTATTTTTCTTATGTATTCAATTTCTTGATCCAAATATTGGGGACTGACAATGCACAATGCTCGTAAAAACATAAAGAAAAAATTGAAATTTTGATGTTAAGAGGGTGGGGGCCCCTCCCTGAAATAGAAATGAACATAAGTTAAGTTGTTGGTTGGTTTCCTATAGATACTGAATTTACATTGAAATGGTTCTCTGTGTATCAAAACATCTAAGAAAGGGAGGCAATTGTCTTTTTCCAATTCTAGAGTAAACTTAATTTAGAGAGTGAATCATTTACATCAATACCAGCAGGCAGAACAGCTAAAATATCATCATCATATCTATACCAGTTTACAAGAATATAAATGATATTGGGTAAGTAACGTTTTTCAAAGCATTCCATGTACAAGTTTGAGAGGAGTGGTGATAAAGGGTTGCCCATTGCCGTGCCAAATATTTGTCGATAAAAATCACCATTGAATATAAACTTACAATCACAAATGCACACCCTAGTGAGTGAAATAATGTGACTTATAGGTAGAGGTAATTCATGCTGAGTTAGTTCATTACTCCGTTGTTTATTTTTCCTTCTTGGCTTATACCTTTATCTA
>NC_087206.1:23124772-23144772 GCF_015104395.2 Macrobrachium nipponense
AGTTTTAAATATACCGCATAGAAATGTATGTAGAACAGACCTTTACAAAAGTACGTTACTGGTTTCACTATTCTTATAAGTAATTATTTTGTCTATTCCAATGGTTCTACGTGCTCAGGCAGTCTCGGTAATTTGTCAACGAATAACCACACCGCAAAGCTTCTCACCAGAGCGGGGAATACAAGCAAGCGTTGTTATTCATTCTTCGTGAAATGAAATTATTAACCAATTACCGTCTACCAATTAAAGCTCTCCGATGATGTTCACATATAGCTACAGACACTTCCAACAACGTACTCTTCCGTTTACCCGGTATTTTACGAATAATTAACTAAACGTTTCCACAGATACAACTTGATATCGAATTCACTTTACCTTGGGAATAACTTAAACCTAAAGGCAGTTATGCATTATATGCATCCACCCCGACCAGGATTCGAACTAACGCCGTTTGGGTTTGATGCAGAGTAGCCATGGGATTATCCATTCGGCTATCACTTGAGATATAAGTTCAGTTATATATTATATATGCGTCTGCCTAAACCAGGATTCGGACTAACGCCGTTTGGGTTTGATGCAGAGTAGCCATGGGATTATCCATTCGGCTATCATGTGAGATATAAGTAGATTTCACCCCTGATGTTCATAACGAATTTGTTTCCTTTACATCTAATAAAGAAAAAAAGCATAGGCTCTTATTCTGTCCGGGTCAGAAATAGGCTGAAATACCCTGAAGCAAAAGGAAACGACGAAATAGTATCAAAATTGGTTAGCGGTCTATTGAAACGAGATCTCGTTAATCTATATAGCAGAAGTGGCCTCTTGTGTAAATCAGTTCACTTCTGTACCGGCAGCATAGAGGCATGAAAAATGATAAATCCTAAGTCCGTTCTTTTACATAAATACAAAAGAAATGTGCATGCATAAAGAAATGGGTTCGTGTCCAAAGATTCGCCAAATGAACAACCGTTGTAATATAAGATTGCAGAAGTGGGCCGTATTTTTTGATGCAGAAGCGGATTGTATTTCATGATGTAGAAGTGGGTTGTATTTTATGATGCAGAATTGGATTGTATTTTATGATGCAGAAGTGGGTTATATTTTATGATGCAGAAGTGGATTGTATTTTATGATTCAAGGAATCCGCACCATGCGCTTATAGGTCTAAGATATGTATTAGCGTAAAATAATTCAAGAAGTAGCAATGCGCTAATGCTTAAAGATAAATACACGGATAAACCGTTGATTATCAGTAGAATTACAGTTGTGCAGAAAATATAGTACTTTACATTAAAGTTGCAGGGATTGGAGACTCTTGAACACCGGGAGCTTGCACCTAGAACGAAAAGGCGTATACCTTATTCATTGCTTTATTGGCTTGGTTGCTTGCTTGCTTTTGTGGTCATTCTCAATTAAAAATGCGTTTTACACTTTATTTACTACTAGTTTTGAGGGAAGGAGGTTAAATAATGTTAATTTACAGTTGAACTTAATGTAAAATAGCGAACGTGGTTACATAATGCAAGAAGGAGGAAATAGAGATATGAGTCACTATATCCATTGGTCATCAAACTTTGAAGTCTATGTTAAATTCTTTAACAAAGGGATTGCTTTCATTTGTAATGTACGCGAAGTCTCCTGCTTCGACTCCAAATTACTGAATAAAAACGCGAAAGAATAGAATGTGATAATCACTTTCCAGATATGTCCTCATAATTCGAATAAAGATATATGCATTACTTCGTAATATGTTTCTAAGTTTAATAGAAAGTTTCGTGTTTTGATACGTCATTGGGGCAATCAGGTTATGACGTTATGAAGAATCAACATATATTTGTCAAAATGTCTTAATACTGTTATATCAATGTGCTGTGAAGGTATTTTCGTTCCTACGAATCTGTAAAGTATATTGTTAACGAATCACACTTCACAATATTCGCCATATGGGGGGAGGGTAGTGCCGTCAGTGCACCACATGCGATACACTGTAGGCATTACTAAAGGTTCTTTGAAGCGTGCCTTCGGCCCCTAGCTGTGACCCCTTTTGTCCCTTTTACTGCACCTCCTTTCATCTTACTTTTCCACGCTCCCTCCTAACAATTGACCTCTCAAAATTTTTATTGTCAATTTCCGTTTCATCGCTGAATGACCTCATAGGTCCCAATGCTTGGCCTTAGGCCTAAATTCGATATTCGATTCATTTCAAAATTTCCCGTCTTCATTATGAATTAATTCCACCAAATAAACGTTAGTCAAGCAGTTATTTGAAATACTAAAGATCAAGCATTTATTCAAAATATTATCGGTAACTCCTTTTTATGTTCATGAACATTTTTGCATTTTTATTCCTAAATATATCGGCAAAAACGGGATATACTAGAAAGGTAATCGTAACTTCCTTGACACAAAGCCCCTACTTATTGTGGATATGGAGAACAAACATTTTAGGGAAAATCTTAAAATAGTGTCCAAGTACTTCCCCCAAGTCTCGACTCGGCTAATGGGACTAATGAAACGCTCAGCCGTCTCATTACGCTATTATAAAGTCTTAGGTTTTCCAGACAATTCATTCTTCTTTCTTTTCTTTAAGTTCATTCTTTCTATCATCCGGTACTATCTAATGTTGCATCATACCGTCTAGTTAACTGTCAGGGATTCATCGATTTAATGTTAGTTTGTTTTGGAGAGCGACTCATTCAAAATGCCAAATATACTTCCAGGCATTATTTTCACAGCATTGTTCGGATAGTAAATCTGTTTTTTTCCCTTCGTTACCAAATCAATTAATTTTGTCAATTTCTCAAATATTTCCTGTTTTAAGGAAATATTTGACCGCAGGAGAAATTCGCCCTTAATCTAAATTTTTTCCCCGCTTCGACGTTATTTCCAACAATTTTTTATTCGGCCCCTCGGGATGCACCAACTTCTCCCAGTATAATTTAAGATTAAAGTCATTTTCCGTACTGGAAGTTACCCAAGTTCCTGACCCTTGCACTTATCATGCATCCCGGAAGTGGGAAGTTTAGGAATAAATCTTCCCATGATGTGGGAAGAACGTTTTTTAAAAAGAAAATATATCTGAAACCTTAATAAAAAAAGGGATTTAAAATATACCAGACAGAATTGTAGATAACCATCGTGGAAAGAATAAATTACAGTAAACTTTCCCAATTCAAGTTCGGGTCTTGGTGTAGTGACTCGTCCCTGAGAGTCGTTAATGCGCCAACATGTGCCTCCAGTACCCTTTGACGAATTAGGTTTGCCAAGCGAAGCCTGCAACTCTGGACATCAAAGGAGTCATTCAGTTTGTTTGGTTAAGACTTGCTACTGACGACGTCTGACAGCGCAGCAGCGATCGAAGCCCATTTCATGTGGCGTATCAGATTTCGAGATGAGATCCCACCCGCCTTCGCAAGAGGTGGTCTTGGATCAGATTCATTAAAAATTGTCATGTGAAAGGAAATATCCATTTCAATCTTATATCGAATTAAGAGTCAGAGAGTGCCATTCATTTTTTACTTTTTTTTAATGTCTTTGTAAGAACTTATCCAGGAGGAGTCCATTTTCTTTCCATTTTGGATTTTGGAATAATATTACTGTACAGGCATTGATAGCTCAGAGGGGTCGTCGACGAACTGCGCTCGATGGGTTTAGAGCTCAAGTACCGTACTGGATTTTTCCGTAGGGGGTTAGTGCCGTCAGCGGACCTCATGCGGTGCACTGTTACGCATTACCTGAGGTTCTTTGCAACGTGCCTTCGGTCCCTAGCTGCAACCACTCTCGCTCCTTTTACTGTACCTCCTTTCATATCCTCTTTCTTCATCTTACTTTCCACCCTCTCCTAACACTAGATTCTTAGTGCAACTGCGAGGTTTTCCTCCTGTTACACCTTTCAAACCTTTGACTGTCAATTTCCATTTCATTCGCTGAGTGACCTCATAGGTCTCAGTGCTTGGCCTTTGGCCTAAATTCTATATTCAACTCAACCGTACAGGGTTCGACAAATTCCATTGGCGACACGACCTGATCGTCACTCTGACTGGGAATAGGGTCTTTCCTTTGTGGAGGGTTGGCATACAGATACGCCTGCTGGGTCAGCAAAGTCACTACTTGACTCCCTTTGTTCGCGGTGTAGTTGGAGAGGAAGTTTAGGCACTGATCGTTTCATGACATGTTTGGTCTCGAGGACATTGTGCAACAGTGTAATGGCCTCTCACTTGCCTCTGCTGCTCTAGTGTTCTCCAAAAACATATTTTACGCCATCTTGATTAATACAGGGTTTTATTGATAGTACCAGCCTTTTTTTTTCAGCAAGAAAAGGATGAGTGATTGTAAAAAAAAATTTCTGTACAGCGTATAATGCTGTATGAAAATCTCTGCCTCTGACCATGAAACTTTCAGCCATGGCCCGGTGGTGGCCTGTGTTGTTGGCACCTATAGCTGTGCCAGACGCACAATCATGACTAACTGTAACCTTAAATAAAATAAAAACTATTTAGGCTAGAGGGCTGCAATTTGATATGTTTGATGACTGGAGGAGAATGATCAACAACATATCAATTTGCAGCCCTCTAGCCTCAGTAGTTTTATGTGGATATATACGTACAGAAACATATTTAGTGCACACATATATATGTCTGTCTCTGTCTGTGTGTGCTGTATACATAGATATGCATGTATGTCAGAAGGCTTATCACAAATGAACCGTATCACAAATTATTATATATTAAACATTTTCGGTAATGAATGTTACCCTGCACATCGGAAAGCAACAGCTCATAGAGATTTCAAAAAAAATATATATTAAATAACATCCGCGGGATAATTAATGCTGTTTTCATGCAGAACAGAAAAGTCACAGGCCGACCATTCAGGGTTCAGCTTATTATGTTATTGAAGGAAAAGTATTTTTAATATCGGTAATTAAATTTTCGGATGGTTTATAAGGTACAAAGCCTCGTAATGAATATCAGTATTGGATTTCCCATGGATGTGTGCTTGTATGCTTCCTCCATCATATTGTGAAATGAATAACCAGGAACTGGGGAGTTATACATATATGTATATGTATGTATGTGTACATATATGTATATATATTTATGTACGTGTATATATGTATGTGTGGATATGTATGTATATATGTAATGTGTTTGTGTGTGTGTGTATATATATTATATAGCAAACATTAAATATCTTGTAATATATATATATATATATATATATATACATATATTATATATATAACATATATATATATATATATATATATAATATATATATATACATATATATATATATATATGTGTGTGTGTGTGTGTGTATGTGTGTGTGTGTATAGCAGACACTTCACGGTGAGAATCTCGAAAGACAAAGGCTAACAAAAAAAAAGTAAACCAATTTCCCCCCAAACAAGATAAGGGTGAAGATGTTCTCCAGATCTCCCCTTCGAGTGAAAGCATATTTATAGATATGACCCCACACACTGCAGTGAAAAGAAGACGTTTGTAATAGACGGTGAAAAAACGAGGGTTCGTTGTTGATTACGTGGTGGATTAGTGGAAATGATAAAAAGGAGGGTTCTTTTCATATTGCCAGCCAAGTCAACTTTGTGAATTTAAGACAGAAAATGGACACACAGCCAAGGGTTGACTCTCATAACCATAACTTTAAAAAGAACGAAGTGGAAAGGGGAGATAAACAGGTAGCGAGGCAGGGAGAAGCCATCTCCTAACTTAGCAACTGGACTAGAGACAGGAATTGTGCCCTTCGTGACGTATAAGTCACTGAAGAGAGAGAGAGAGAGAGAGAGAGAGAGAGAGAGAGAGAGGAGAGAGAGAGAGAGAGAGAATAAAAAAGCACTAGTTGCGAGTGGAGTCGATAGATTCGTCATTCATATACACACTTGAGTCACGAATTATTGCTTCGATATTGGTATTTCTAATAGAAATGAATGGAACGAATAATATCAACGGTTTTATATCTGTAGCTCTCGGGGATTACCGTTGCCCAGCAAAGCCGTTTCGGTGAATTTTGAGTGAAGTCTCTGCTCTTCGCCGATCTATTATTCCTGGTTATGAATTATGAGAAAATGGATTTTGGTGGAGGTTGTGTGTATACGCAATACATACATAAAGATTTTTGTGATATATATATATAAATAAATATATAGAAATTCATAGATATATATATATATATATTATCTCGTACGTGTTTGTATGCGAGTGCGAGCGGTTGTGCGTGTATTTAACGCTGCGAAATGCAGCCATGTTGATAACATAAAACTAAGGCAGCGCCTCAGTGGCGTGATCGGTAAGGTCTTGGCCTGCCACCTCGGTGGCCGCGAGTTCGATTCCACTGATGGGTTAGAGATGTGTATTTATGGTGATAGACGTGGGTCGGAAGTCGCGTAAAGCCGTTGGTCCCGTTGTTGAATAACCACTGGTTCAAGGCAACGTAAAAACACCATACAAACAAACAAACAAAACTAAGGCATAAAGTAGATCCATTTAGATTTTGTGCATCTCTTTGCCTGCTCGTTTGCAAGGTCTAGAGAATACAGACCTCGCTCCCTTGTCTCTCTGCCTCCCGGGATCGAGCAATTTCTTCAAGTGTTGTCTAGATTAGGCCATTTCTTAAAAGATGTCGGTCTATAAAGTCTTGGGTCTCGCAGTTCATTTGCATTTTCAGTTCCACTATTCTTCACGGCACCATTTTTCTTTTCTTTTTTATCAGGAAAATGTCAGGAGGAGGAAGTCGAATGAATATTATATAGTTGTGCTGACGTTACTAATGAGGTTTTATATACAAAAAAAAAAAATGCTCTAAAAAACTATCTAGGGACAAAATCCTAAGGAAATGGTAATCGACGAGAACAGAAGAATGAATACTTTCAGAAATACAGTTGTTAAATAAATCCATTTTCGCCGGATTTTCATATTTCTCCAATTTTGTATTAAAATTATCAAATAAAAATTTGGTTTCGAAAGCAACTACCTCCAAACTGAAGGTTAAGCTCGAGGAATTTTTTAGAGTTACTCTTTGGAAAAGTTAAACAATATTTCTGTAAAAAAAAAAAAATAAATAAATAAATAAATTCCTTCTTAAAGTACAAAACCGAAGCGCGAGCATTGAGTTCATAAAAATTCGCAGCTATGGACGACCAACTTCCTGCCATGCACAATTGGCTTCTACGTCGTATATCGTGACTGTCGGGTTACTTCAGACCCTAACGGGATATATATTTTCTTAATGGATATTTGTAACAGGAGTGTATAAAAGCTAATAATTTTAGAGCCGTGGTGCCAGCTTTGTCCGGAAGCGTAAACTCATTTGGCAACAAAAATCGAAACCATAGAAAGGGAATAATCGTCTCGCTCCGTGATTTAACTGTTTTCTTTTTCAGTGTCTTTCATTCATTCGAATTTTCAACACAATTGTTGTCGAGAAATAGGTGGTGGGTGATTCTTTTCACGTAATGAACTATTATGGTTCTCGGGTCTATCCAAGAGAGAGGAAAAGCTGCAATGGAGTGTGTGATATATTTTATTATATCGTTAAAGTCTCTTGGATAAAATAAGCCGGATATTTCTTGTGTTCTATGATTTTGAACTATTTAATTTATAATGTTCAAGATATTTTAGTATTGCTGGAAATAGGTTGTTTGTTGATATCCACCGAATGAAAACTGAAGGGTTTGATCTCATGGTTTTTTGGGGGCGATTCTCCAAACATTTCACATCTTTTTTTTTTTTTTTTTTTTTTTTTTTTTTTTTTTTTTGTTTTTTTTTTTTTTTATATATAGAGAAGTACGCTCTCCGTTGGCTGCGGGGGGGAAGTGGATGGGTGGGGGGTTTAAGTACTGTTAGTTTTTCTCACGTGGTGCACTGTAGGCTTCACTAAAAGGTGTTTGCGGCGTCCCTGCAACTCTCAGCTACACTCATTCTTTAGCCTTTAACTTTATCTCGGTTCCCTCTTCCTTTCTTCAGTATTGCTGTCCATCCTCTCGAACATCTACCCTGCGGGGTTTTCTCCCAGTTCCTCCTCTAGGTCCTTGGACTTCATCTCCTTTATTTTCTGGATCTGCTTATTTTGCTGTCCAACCACTGCGAATTACAATCTTCACCGTCTT
This sequence comes from Macrobrachium nipponense, assembly GCF_015104395.2. Taxonomy (NCBI): domain Eukaryota; kingdom Metazoa; phylum Arthropoda; class Malacostraca; order Decapoda; family Palaemonidae; genus Macrobrachium; species Macrobrachium nipponense. The sequence continues at coordinate 23,132,901 of NC_087206.1, forward strand.
AAAGCGCTGTCACACTAGCGAATTTTCCGTCCACTTTTCATGTTATGACGACGACTTTTTGGTGTCGTCGTCACGACTTTTGAAAACAATAGTGACCGAATTCAACCCACCGCCGCTACCGTTGACATTTTTTTTTTCTTTTTTACATCTCAGATAGCGGGCATTTCAAGTCATCAAAAGAAAGACCGAAAGCCTGTTACAATGGACAAGGTTATCAGAACAGTTTTCGTCGAAGATAATATGAGAGAGAGACGATGCTTATGGAACCATAAGCATGATAGTTTCTTGGGAAAAAAAGGTCTCGAGAGGAAAAATGATGAAGAATCGCCATGCGACTCGGGGAAAACTTTCCTGAACTTGGTGATGTTTACTATACTCTGTTTTTTTTCATCTGTCCATCCGCCTGTGGTGTTTTTGTATGGTAACACTGCGTCCCGGGCTTTAGATTGTTACATTCAGCTGACATTCAACGATTATAATAATATCCTATTTCGAATATTAACGGTGTAATTCGCATACAGTAAATTATTAAAACACTTTTCAGTTGCAAATGTACACCCAGATATCCTTTTATTTACCTAAAACTTACAAAAAGCGTAACTATTTAAAGCCCGGAACGCAGTGTTACCATACAAAAACACCACAGGCGGATGGACAGATGAAAAAAAACAGAGTATAGTCAATAATAAACTCTTCCGGTTTCACGCCGTTTTAACCAGGACCGAACCCAAGGACTTTTTTTTTAATAGGCTCCAACATCATTAAACAACTACCCGACCCACTTTTACAGATGGCTTTCTGTTAAAAACCATACTTGTTTTAACACCCACGGTGCGAAGAACATGTTTGACAAATCAGAGTCCAGAATGACGTAGACTTTTTTGGAAACTCGACGACAAACTCAGAAAGAGTCGACGGAAACATTACTAGTGTGACAGCGTCTTTATTCGCTGAATGACCGTCTGTAATTTATAAAATAGAGTGAAACTGTTAAATGCTATTTCAATATTAGGTCAGATAATTTTTTCAGCGACATAATTAATTTAACAGAAGGTTGAAAGGGGATATAAGATACCCGGTTCTTGATGAATAAATTAGTGACTTAAATGGGTGAAACTTTTACTAAGGCATACTTTTTATAACCATAACTCGATAAGTCGCTAAACTTTCCATGCATATTAAAACCAGTTGCTCCTCGTTAGTTCCTCCATGCCATGACGAATTTGCATATCTGGATAATTTGTATCTCTCGATGCTTAACGTATCTTAATTCAATTCAAATGTACCTTATTCAGTCCAAATGTACATCTGCGCCATTTCTAGACCCATCTTTTTTTTTCGAATAATAGTCATAAATTTTTCCTTTAATTATATATTCTTCTCAATAATATACAGTGTCTTGTTTTATTACAGCAGGATGCATACTAAATTCACCTAAAAATCATTTGGTTCCCTTTTTATTACAGTTGGATGCATACTAAATTCTCCTAAAAAACATTTGGTTCCCCCTTTTTATTACAGTTGGATGCATACTAAATTCTCCTAAAAAACATTTGGTTCCCCTTTTATTACAGTTGGATGCAAACATAGAAAACCTCATTGAGGTTATCGAAATCTTAAACTTCTCCAGTTCTGTGTTACTTCCTTGAGTGTCAGTTACCTATGTCAGGAAAACAAAGAAATGAAACATTCATCCTATGACCTCGGTTGGACTTCTCTCTCCTCCTCTATCTCAGATTTCTAGTCTTGACACACACACACACACACACACACGCAAACACGCACACGCACACGCAAACACACACACACACACACACGCACATATATATATATATATATATATATAATATTATATATATATATATATATATATGTATATGTGTATATATATGTATGTATGTATGTATATATATATATATATATATATATATATATATATATATATATATATATATATATATATATATGTGTGTGTATGTATGTATGTATGTATGTATGTATAGTTGTTATGTATTGTATTATGTATGTATGTATGTATGTATGTATGTTATGTATTATGTAATGTATGTATGTATGTATGTATGTATGTGTGTGTGTGTGTGTGTGTGTGTGTCAGCAATGTCGTCAAACTACACGGGACAAATATATACGTATACAACCACAGGAAAAGTAAAAATAAAAAATCAAGTACCAAGCGCTTTCGGGTTTTGCGTACACTTCTTCGCGGTACAAAGCAAAATAAATTGTTGCAGACATAAAAAAGAAAACATCACAAACCAAAGATCAAAACCATCAGCAAGCAAAGCATCATTACATTACGTAATCATTAGTTTGAAGAAAATAAATTGTCACCACCAAACTATAATTAAGAGTACTTTCAAAATGCTTAAGGAACTGAAACTGCAGTTAGTAGGACAGGCTGTTGCTAAAAGGTGACCTGGTACTAACCATTATGAACTAAGTAACTATCTAATTTAAGAAGACTTGAACTAAAATTCGTAAGTTGATTGTTAAAATGCTTAATAAAGACAGATTCAGTGATATTTCTTTTAACAATATGGTTATAAAAATGATCTGATGAATTTTTCAAGTTTATACAGTGGTTAAAATCAATCATGTGTACAAATAAAGCACCTGTCAACTGGCCTATTCGAACCGCATAATGATGTTGTTTTAGACAGTAATCTTTTTCTTTACTAGTTCTTTACTATAGTTCAAAACCGTTGAAAGTTTTTATTTTTTATTTTTTTGCAACATCTTTTATCAAAGCATCGGATGAAGTTGAAAGTTTGTAAGTGTATACTTTATAACCCTATCTAATTTTTGCAAGTATTATTTGGTACCAAAGTTCAATAGTTCTGGTACTTATCAGAGTAAAAGTGAGTTTCCTATGCCAGAGCAATCAGAATTTCAGGTGAGGATTTGGAACACACAATAGTGACGTTAACCCATGACGTTATGAGGCTCCACTCCACAGTGAAGAGAAGTTTACATTTGGGGAAGACGTTTCTTCACTGTGGTTCTGCCCACTTGCCCATGACACATTCTCTAATTGATTATAGACATTAGTACCCATCCTAGGCTTCATCGATAGCAATGATTGCGAGCTGGATTTGTCATAGTCCCATTAATTGCATTATTATTATTATTATTATTATTATTATTATTATTATTATTATTATTATTATTATTATTATTATTATTATTATTATTATTATTATTATTATTATGTTGTGGAGGTTTCATTGCAACTTCTACAGCAGTTGTTGGGACCAAGACCAAGAGAGACCAGGTCTACCCAATTGGGTGGGGGTCGCCTCCCACCTGAGGTAACTATATTGGCGATGACGTATCTTAGAGGTACTTGCTCATTACGGCAATTCACCTGCTGACGCAATAAGGAGGTAGACAAAGCTCCGCCCACATTGGGGATTTGGGCGGAAGTGAGCAGACCTTGTTGGGACTGAGTTGTTAGCTTGGAATTCTTACATTCAATGTATGTAATTCATCCGCATAGTGAACCAGTCCAGAGTTCATTTGTTAGATCTACATTTATTCAGGGCGGGAATACAAAAAGACAATCCGTTTTGTTCACCTCAGGTTTCAGCACTATAGCCTTCTATTTGCTGCAGCAAGAGATGAGTGTTGTTAAGCCACTATTACCCATTATAGGAATAATTAATTATTCACGCTATAGTAAATCTTGCCACGGGTCTTCTCGCTTGTATAGAAAGTGGCAAGCCGTAGCACAAATGCAGTCTTGGAATCACGGGGACAGTTCCCTGTCCTGCTGGCAATGGGCGGGGCCTCATGACGTCATATGTTTACGACACGAATGATTTTTTATCCTTTTCTGTGATTTTCTCGGTTCAGGCGTCACCGACTTCATTGTACTCTAAAATATCAAAACTATCGAACTTATGTACTAAATGATATTGCCAAGATTAGGCGAGGTTATAAAATAGGCCCTTAGCAACTTTCGCCTTGAACCGATACTTCGATAAAAAGGTGCTGCCGAATAACTGTTTCATCGACTCTGAATCCCTTAGTAAGTATGTTACTACATGGCAGCATAAGGAATCTTGTAAATACAGCAACTAATTTGTCTTGGAGTTACGCACAATGAAATTTTTCACCTGTGTTTTATTTTTGCGATTTATCATATGTTCAATCAGGCACGTGAGCGCTTGTGTGTATTGCTTTTTTACCATAATGTTCAGTCAGGCGTATTTCATTTCCACTATTCATCTTGATTTATTGGGTTTATTTTATCCATATTTTATTTCCTTTGGTGTTTATCCTTTCCCTATGGGAACTCTCGCTTACTCTACAATGTTGAAATGCAGAATACCACTTTTGAGTTTATCTACAAAGGAAATCCCCTGTAATCCGCTCTCGGGGTATTTGAATATTTATAGGTACTTCACACCACGTGTTTTGTTATGATATCTTGATTCAAATGGATTTAAGGGTTGTCAGTCAGTGTGATTTAAAAAGAACATAAGGGATTATATACTCTTTCTGAATCCATGCAAGAGTTTTTCAGTTACGTTTTAGTTCTATATTTAATTACTATCATTCATAATTATGATAAGAGCAACAATAATCACAGCAATAATAATAATAATAATAATAATAATAATAATAATAATAATAATAATAATAATATAATAATAATGGCGATCCTTTCCTTTTTATTGCAATAAGAAACCCATTGTTGTTTCTGTTTGCAGTTGGCCATCTGAACCACAGAGAAATACATTAGTAGTATAAAGCAAAAAAGCTCTTAGCTGAAATATGAATTTCATATGATAAAGATATTGACTTAGGTTTTCGTAAATAAATGAAGAATAATTTTCAACTCTCTCTCTCTCTCTCTCTCTCTCTCTTACACACACACACTATATATATATATATATATCTATATATATATATATATATATATATATATATATAGATATATATATACACACACACACACGTATTTAAGAGAAACCCACAGGAAAATATATAAGCGAGATGATCCATACCAAGCCCTTCCGTGCTACGCTTATTCACGCATTCTCTTTGGAGCAAATGAGACTCAGTTTCCATGAAAGGTAAAAGGTAAACAAAAACAAGAACGAAACGTCAGATGGTTAACTGTCGAAGGGTGATAAAGAAAGAGATCATCCTAGATAATCCGGAGTAATCTGGTCGCAAAGTGAAACAACATAGCACTATGGAAAGGGTGACTGCACAATTTTCCAAACGCGTATAAACTCGAACTTGAATCTCGCTGCTTGCTTTATCTAAAACCTTTTTATTCATAAAAGCGTCAAAGCTTAAACAGACGAAGACTTGAGATTAAAACGCCACCAGTGATTGACATGATAAAACAAAGGTCACTGACATTCCTTTTGCTTGTTTGTATGGCGTTTTTACGTTGCTTGGAACCAGTGATTATTCAGCAATGGGACCAACGGCTTTATGTGACTTCCCGAACCACGTCGAGAGTGAACTTTTATCACCAAAAATACACATCTCTCACCCCTCAATGGAATGCCCGAGAATAGAACTCGCGACCACCGAGGTGGCAGGCCAATACCATACCGACCACACCACTAAGGCGTTCTGACATCCCTTATAACAGAGTCGTTTGCACGGAACTATGGACCTTGCTTCACTCCAGTTAATGGGATGATTTGAATCTCTTATGTATTTCAAATAATGCATTCGATATCTGGGCAATTCTTACAGATTTTTTTTATGCTGTTTGATTCATCGTTCACCAGATTTTTTATCTGTCGTAATATTTTTTGTTAGTTTTTGCAAGGAATTTCCTATTTGCATGACGAGGATCAAAACGACATTTAAGTTGAAAAGCTTCCAGTTTCTAGGGATTTCCAAAACCCTTTCATCATTTGGTAACTTTAGATGCTGCTACTATTAAATTCGGGTTTCTTGTCCGTTGAACAATTATTTTATTTTATTTATGTATTTATTTACTTTTTATTTATTTTTGTATTTTTTTGCTATTCTTAATGCTGCATCTACAAAAATCCTGGGTATCTAAGTTTCGAGGAAATAGTTTTTATCTCAGCATCAATATACTGCTGACTGCAAATGCGAAAACCCATTAAAAACATACTAGAAAAATAAAGGTAGTACTTTAAACATTTTTTGTAACATGTTTTTAAGGGCTCAACTTAAAACACTAGTGGCGTGGTCAGTATGGTCTTGGCCTGCCACCTCTGTGGCCGCGAGTTCGATTCTCGGGCATTCCGTTGAGGGGTGACAGATGTGTATTTCTGGTGATAGAAGTTCACTCTCGACGTGGTTCGGATGTCACGTAAAGCCGTTGGTCCCGTTGCTGAATAACCAATGGCTCCTTGCAACGTAAAAACACCATCAAACAAACGAACTTAAAACACTATTACAGCTACTGCTGCTGCTATTAATTTCTCTGCTTCTGTTCCTGCGACAGCTGCTATGTTGCTAATTTATTTGTAAAGTGATTAGAGCTAAAAGCGACCGGTGTCCAGCCGAGTCGCTGAAGGCCACAGGCAAAGGGATCCGTCTGATCGATGTCAACCATTACGTCGTGTGTGTGTTTGGTGGGGATGGGGGAATGAGGGGAGGGGTGGAATGGAAATGTTGGGGGAGGGGGACCGGATGGCGGTTAGCGTTACCCACGGAATGTTTCAGAATTGAGGCCTCGCTACGAACAATGCTTAATCGGAGTTAAAGCGACCACGGCTATACTCGCCGGTGTGCTCCCGAGTATGTTCCCGAGTATGCTCCCGAATATGCTCTCGGGTATGTTCACGAGTATACTCAAGGGTTCGCTCCCGAATATGTTCTCGGTTATGGTCCCGGGTATGCTAAGGGACATACTCCATGCCCCGTGTTCATCCTTTACATTCATCCTCCGACAATGGTCTCAAAACACCTTTCATGGTCCCCTGGCCCTACCTACCATCAGAGAGACAGACCCGGCCTTTTCGTAAAACTATCCACAATGCTCTTCTCTATAAACAGGGCTCGGTAGCACTTTTTTTTAGACGATATTAGGGTTGAATTTCATTGTTTGGCCATTCCCTCAATATTCTTTCTCTGTAGCTCGTGAACCGTTCCTTAATTTGAATTATTTCGAATGTGTTCCATTTGCCTCTGTTTATATCAAACAAGGTCTTCTTCTGTCAAGTTCTTGTTCAAGGAAACGGCACTTTGCTATTCATAACCTAAATAATATTAGGACGTCGAGTTATGACATATACAGGGAAAGTGGAAATTTCCATCCTGCCGTACCTCGTAACCTTTGTCTCAGAGCTGGATAATCCAGAGAACTTCCACAATATCCTTAAGGCCTCATACCATCGCAACCGCGAAAGCCAAGTCACAGTCGTATGAGTGAGCTGTTCCAATTAAGCAACGAGAATTCACACTCCAGTTATTTATAGAAACAGACATCGTAATGTAACCCCCTCTTAGTTCATTCGAAGCGTCGTTCAGAAGGAATATTTACCCGCCAAATTTAACGCTCGAGTTAGTCTCTTTCGTTAACAATTGTGTTGACATTGCCAGACGAAGGGGCCGGAATGCTACATGTAATTCGGAGGGTCAACAACAACTGCGGCTTAGACTTGGTATTGTTGCTTAAGGACATTAGCGTGCATTCGTAGGTTGCCTTTGCAGATTCGTGGCTGTTACGTAAAATAGTTGGTTAATGACCACATTCTTATCGGTGCAGCCATTCTTAAATTATCCTTGTCATTTGGCAATATTTCTAATTTCTTTAGATTTACTACACACACTCATCTATGTGTATGTGTGAATGAGGAAAATAAGTCTGTTATTTCTAAAATGTGTTTCATAATGATTGCTCCTCTCTCTCTCTCTCTCTCTCTCTCTCTCTCTCTCTCTCTCTCTCTCTCTCTCTCTCTCTCTCTCTCTCTTATGCTCGACTAAACACTTCCACTTCCTCCCAAACTTTGGATAACAGGCCGATCGATTACCATGCTACACCCAATTAGTTACTTATGAATTATTAATTAAAATATTTCCTGCAGCAAATCTAAACTTGAATTTTTTTTTCCGACAGAATGACATGGCAGTCAGTTGTAGAAAGAATGATTATACTATTACAAGACAAAATTACGCGAACGCATTTTACTTGATCATTAGACAAGCGACCTTCTGCGCCATTTGTTGCCTTATCCCCATATGACAGAGGGATCATTTTGGCACCAGTATTTTGTTTGTTGGTCTAATCTTTTTACCATTTTATTTTTTATGGGGCACACCTTTTCACACTCGTCTTAGGATACGTCCACACCATAATGAAAAATATCATAAACTCACAGCAACGCAACAACTTATTACATAAACATCACAAGTAAGTTGAAAAGTCAACGACCGTAAATGACGGACGAACCTTTCGCAAATGGGGTATAATCTTATGAAGTACTGATTACGGCTACTGAAAAATAGCTCGTTTGTATTCAACCTATTTGCGATGTGTTTAGGGTTAGTTGACGACTTATGTTTTGGACATTCATTGCAGTGTGGATGCACCTTGATATCGACCCTGTGGTAAGGTTTTCAGAATACTGCCACCAGTAGGTCCTGCGTGTCGTAAAAGGCGACTAAAAGGACAGCCGCTGTCTTGCAGTCTTTTGAGTCAAAGGCGAGGCCCACCGCCAATAACTGTGGTTGATGACAGCAAGGACATGCGGTTGTAAAAGCCCCCGTGCCAAGCAATAAACCATGCCTGATGATGTAAGGAATATGGTATGGAGAGAAGAGGTTTGGAGGAGGATGATGCATTTGATAGAAGGCAGTGGAGGATAAGGCGCAGCAGGCAGCCGACCCCTTAATGTAGGGATAACGGTGGGAGAAAGGATGCTATAAATTATAGCATAGAATATTATATATTGAATAATGTAATTATGTAGAATATACTCGTCATTTTTACCAGATACATATGTAATTATTATAGCCACAATGGCCTCTTAACTTCTCAAATTCTTTGCTCTGAAAAAACGCGGATCATAAAAAGAAAAGATGAAAACGAATTTGTTTAAAGATTCTCCTCGAAGTCGCCAAGGGCGGATTTCACATCACTTGACCTTCGCTCTACCACGAGAGGACTGTACCAAGCAATCTTCTACTCCTGTCGGGGGCGGGAGGGGGAGGTTTGGGGGGGGGGGACTTCGAACAAAGCCTCGGCATACGGCGAGGAAGAGCCAAGGGAAGAATGAATGGGAAGGTAAAGGAGGTAGATGGGAGGATAAGCCATGCCTTTCTCCTCATCCTCTTCCTTATCAAAGCTTTTTTTATATTTTTTTTTATTGCTGTTCTTCCGAATTCCCGAACATTAAGTTTGTGGAACAGAAAAAAATTGAGGTTGAAAATACCAGCAGTCGTTGACAACTCTCAAGGCCTACGGTGATATGCGTGTGTGTGTGTTTGTTTGTGCTTGGGTATAATATTCTTTGATAGCAGAAAATAATAAATGATTAAAATACCAGTTGAAGCCCTAGATTTTATGCGAAATGACTTCTGTAGGCTTCATTATTTTAGTTCAGTTTCACGAATACATTAATATAGATGTATATGTACATGTATATGTATATGTATATGTATGTATATATATAATATATATATATATATATATATATATATATATATATATATATATATATATATATATATATATATATATATATATATAATATATATACACATACACATACATATACTATACATATACATATACATATACATATCTATTCGTGAAACTGAACTAAAATAATGAAGCCTACAGAAGTCATTTCGCATAAAATCTAGGGCTTCCCCAACTGGTATTTTAAATCATTTATTATTTTCTGCTATCAAAGTATATACCCAAGCAAACAAACACACACACGCATATATATATAGATATATATATATATATATATATATATATATATATATATGTATATATAGTATATATCATATATATATGCAGATCTCCTTTTCAGAGTAGCGGTTGCTGGACAACTGCCCTCTGGCATATCACCCGTTATTGTACTGCCGTTATGTCGACGACACTTCTCTTATTTCAAGATAAATATAAAGCCGATTTGTTTTTACAGTATGCTATCCGTCCCATTCTAATGCACAATTTACAATCGATTATGAGAGAGCTAACAAACTTGCTTGTTTGGATATTGAAGTGTCTCGTAATAATTCAGGTCGGGACACTAATTTTTATAGCTTTTTTCATCTTAATTTTAAGGTAAACTCTTTTTACTCTTCTCCGCTGAGATTTTTCCCTTTCTTCTGGATGGTCTTAGCTCCACTGGAATGAGGTCACCTTTTTAAAGAAATATTTTACTGATAACTATTATACTAACAGTTTATTTTTCAAATGCCTTCCAAAATCTATGAATATAAAGCATTTACCTATCAGTGCTATTTGGATAGTACCTAGGAGGATTCCTTGCTACTCCAGCGCTCCATTTTTACTTGATGCGAAATTCTATATCAAAATAGTTCTATATCAAAATGGACAAATCATTAGAACTTATTGTCTGGCCATAAAATGTCAGCTGATCCTAACGAACTCGCTGACAATTCGATTTATTTAATAAAGACAAGTTGAACCCTAACATTGTCTATTTATATACTTGGCCTAGATATGCTCTATGAAAATATATCGGAGCCTCAAGAAGACTTCTTAAGGTCTGGATAGATTGCCATAAGGAGGGTTAGTTTTCGTACTGGAGTTAAATTATCATCTGATTTTTCCAGCATCCGCGACCATAGAATGAGATGCAAAAGTAATATTGAATTCGAGCTCTTTAAAATTCCCACAAAAGCGCCTTCACCGCAGCAGCTAGCCAGCGGTCTTCGAATCACTCTTTATGAAAACGATTGTTCCGAAACTGAACAGCCAAACTGCCTCCCTCCACCTCTCTACGTAAACAACGGACATCATGTCGTTCGTCTTCTTCTTCTTTTTCTTCTTTTAGGGGGAGATCTGGCTTCTTATTTGTTTGTTTGTTTGTTTGTTTGATGGTGCTTTTTTACGTTGCATGGAACCAGTGGTTATTCAGCAACGCAGGGACCAACGGCTTTACATGACTCCGAACCACGTCGAGAGTGAACTTCTATCACCAGAAATACAAACAATATCTTCACTCCTCAATGGAATAGCCGAGAATCGAACCCGCGACAACCGAGGTGGAACGCAAACACCATATCAACCGCGCCACTGAGACGCTTTCTGGCTTCTTGTACTGGAGCCAATGAACGCCCCTGCAAAATCACATCAGAAATGCAAAGCTTAGTCAATGTTAACTTTTATTTGTGGAGGAAGATGCCATGTTCGTTATTCTGATCGCTTGTCTTCCCTCCTTCCTCTATTGGAAGTGGTACTATTGGCTTTCGTTGCTGTTCAATTGCTTTACATCGTAATTGTGCAATTTCATTTTACTTTAATTTTCAGCTTGAAAATGGAGCTGGTAAGTGACTGCATAATAAAACTGTCTATTTGGAACAGACGTCTGCATTGGAACCCTTCCCGCTATGTATCCGTCTGAGGCCTTCCCTTCATTTCATATGCATATACATATGCATATACGCATGTACGTATGTGTATATACATATGTATATATACATTATATATAAAAAACATATATATATAATTATATAGGTAAATAAATATATATATATAATATCTAAATAATATTACGATAATATATATATTATATATATATATATAATATTATATATTATATAATATAAGATATATATATAGATATTATATTATTTAGCAACTTCTGCCCACACAGACATGAATTTATATATATTATTAGAATTATAAATATATATTATATATATA
>NC_087206.1:23149772-23154772 GCF_015104395.2 Macrobrachium nipponense
CGGAAAGTTTAGCGTTTTATCGAATAATGATAAAAAAATATATATATATTCTTCAAAACCTGGGTACTTGAAATTCTTGAAGATTTATGATATCCCTCTCAACCTTCTTTTAAACAAAGTATGTCACTTAAAGGATTATCTCCTCAAATCTTAAAATAATCTTTAAAGTAACCACAATTGAATTTATGAAATATCAACTGTCAAACTAAGCTCTGGGCAGTTAAGAGAGTAGGAGTGGTTGGACAGCAAATTAGAGATCTATGAAATAAAGGTGATGAATTACGAATGACCTAATAATTAGTTTTGAATGAAGAGTTAGCGAATGAAGGTAAATTAAAAGGCTGAAAAGTAGATGCGTCCACACGGTCGAACAGTGTCCCGACGGAGAAACATTGTTACCAATTAACAATTGTCTGCCGATCTTTGCCTTGTGAGGATAGTAAAAGCAGTGGTTTACAACCTCATCTAATGGTGCGTCCACACGGTCGAACAATGCCCGGCGGACAAACATTGTTACCACATCATAGGCGAAGCAGGATGACGTCATAAGCGTTGAAACGATGGAAGTAGATCTGGTAACAAACAGTGGTACCAGATGAGGTTGTATATCACTGTTTTTACTCTGCTCACAAGGCAAAGACCGGCAGACAGTTGTTAATTGGTAACAGTGTTTGTCCGTCGGACACTGTTCGACCGTGTGAACGCACCTTAAGGGACGCTGCAAACCATGTGAGGTGCACTGATGGCAATATGACCGACGTACTCGCTATGACTAATCATGAAGCAATGAAAGTTTGAAGAAAAACCAAAGAAATCCTGAGCTCACACTATACAATTTTCCCTAGGTGAATATCAATAAACAAACCATCTAGCATATTTTATTATTTGGCTGCAAATTCATAGGTGTACACAGCAAAAGACCCGGTTATTTTTTTCCTAGAAAGTTTTGATAATATTCTAGAAGAATATGACAGTCACTTCATTTCAGTTTTTTTTTTTTTTTTTTTTTTGCCTTTATAGACCCGAGAACTGTAGTAATGAGTTATATGAAAAGGGTTACCCCAGGTCGTTCCCAAAAACAAATCTATGGAAAATTCGGACGAATGAAAGATATTTGACACCGAAAGAAGTAAATCAACGGATAAGACAATTATTTCCCATCTATTCTTTAGATTTGTGTACCAAATGGGGTTTAAGCTTCCGGAGAGAGATGGTACCACGCCTCTCAGTCTAAAATGATTAGCTTTTATACCCTCGTGTTGTAAATCTCCATTATGGCTCCGAGGTACCTCTTGGCTCCCAAAATATATCCAGTTGAGTCTGAAGAACCGCGACAGTCACGAAATATGACGTCGAAGCCAAATGTGGCCGGACGTTGGTTGTCCGTTGCTGGGAATTTATATGAACACAATGTTCGCTCTTCGGCCAACAATACGAACGTGAATCCCTGGTTTTTCTAGGAAGAAATTTAAAGAATATTTAACGAGACTAAGATTGTTCGAATATTATTCCAGTTTTCAAAAAATGTCCTTAAACTTGACTTATGTATCTTTTTAGAGCTAGGTTTCGATATCATAATTCCTGTTTGATACTCTTAGTGCCAAGTTAGAACAGGAACACCTGGCATCTTCCGTTTCATTTCACTTATCACTTCTAAACGTTTTCCCAATCTTCATCTTCATTTTAGAGGTAGTAGTTTTCGATACAAAGATGTTCATTTGATAATTTTAATGAAAAGATAGAAATAGGAAAACCTTACGAAAATACCTTTTTGAACAACGGATCATTTGGAAGAGTTTCTTCCCGTTGTTCAAGCAGGTTACCATCTTATGAGTCGGTTCTTTGATTTTTGTGGGAAAAAGCATCATGGAGCTACGTCATCTCAACTCCATAATTTTCCTCATAGGTCACACGCACACGAATATATTTCCTAAGATGTCCTCCTCCTGACGCTTTCCTGATAAAAAAAAAATAAAAATAAAGTTGCCGTAAAGAATCCTGGAACAGAAAATGCAAATGAATTGTGAGAGCCACGACTCTTTATGGCCCGACATCTTTTAAGAAATGGCCCAATCTAGACAACGCTTGAAGAAATTGCTCGATCCCGGGAGGCCGAGGAACAAGGCAGAAGGGAGAAGAGATGCACCAAATCTAAATGGATCTCTCTCATCCAGTTGACGTCTTGGTGCCTGTTATCAAAAAGACATTACGCGAAGGTTAGATATATGCGCAAACGTACGCACGAGCGGGCCTATAAACACACACAATTATATATATCTATATATATATATATACTATATATAAAATATATAAATATATAAATATTGAAGAAAAAATTTACAAATTGTATACTCTATTAAAATCAATATTCACCTAATTCAAAGAACCATTGACACCAATACTAGATTAACGAACAGTAAAACTGCCTTGCTGGACAACCCCTGGAAGCTACAGTTATAATTAATTAATTATGCCTGTTAAAAACTGGTGTCACAACATCTGTTTTACAGTTATAAAACTGTTGATATTTTTGTTTCCATCGATTTCTGTTTAGAATATTATCGAGGCAACATGTCACTCTGTGTCTCCATTTATCCCATATATAGAAAAATGTACAGGACATTATTATTTCCAACCCCGCTTGCAGCTAAGGATTTAATATTTTTATAGCTCTCTCTCTCTCTCTCTCTCTCTCTCTCTCTATGTGACCTTTACGTCACTAAGGGAAACTATTTTCGTCTCTCTTCCTGCTGATAAGTTACGAGATGGCCTCTCTCTCTCTCTCTCTCTCTCTCTCTCTCTCCAAGTTTATCTCCCTTTTTCGCTTCGCTGTTCTTTTTCAAGTCGCAGATAGGAGAGCGTCCTTTCGTTTTAAGTCCATCTGCTAACTTAAATTCACGTGGGTATGTCCTTCCATCGAAGTGAACTTGGCTGGCAATGTGAATAGAAATATTTTTATCAATTTTATTTAACATCTACATAAGTATGAGTTGAACTTTTTCATTTTTCATTCTTTCACGCACACTTCATATTGCTTTCTTTACGGATGGAACTCAATGGTGGAAACTTGACTGTATGTTTTTTGGGGGTGACTGGTTCACACTATTTTGCATTTTCTTGCACACACACACACACACACACACTATATATATATATATATATATATATATATATATATATATATATATTATATATATATATATTTAATATATATATATATATTGTTACAACCCTTGGGAAATTGTTACAACCCTTGGGTTGTTATAAAAGTTCTTATTATAATATTGTTGTCAGTATTAAATGTAACTCAGTGCTAAAGGTCAGTGGAAACAAACACTCAAGGACTTAACAATATTTAAATACTTAAATACACAATTTAGATCAACCTTGTCGGATGACAAATAACATAACTTGATAACCAGGAAGGGACAAATACCAGTCCTTAGAAACACACTGATTCCCTAAAATAAATAAGCTAAGTCCTAACAAAGACAGGAGAAATAACCGTTATTAATAATAAACTTGATTGGATCCAACAATTTAGATGGCCAGACCATAAATTTCCCTAGTACTAATTCCAAGAAAGAGGAAGACAGAGTAAATAAAACCAGGAAAACCATTATAAATCCTACCTATCAATACAAAAACTAAGCACACAAAACATTGTCTATAATAGACCTACTGAATGGGACGTTATATAGTCTCGACGCAAAATATGACATATTATATATATATAGATGTTATATATATATATAAGATTAAATATACAAAGGATGTATAGTCTTTCTTCTCATTTCAGTAGATGTATAGAGGAGAGACAAAACTAGGGGCCGTGATCCACTCGCCAAATCAGCTACAGGGCAGGTCCTGAACGCAGAGTAATACCATAAAGGTTGAAGGCGATCCCAAACGAAAATCAGAGACACTCTGTCTTACCTGGCGTCAGCCTCCCTACAGGCCATCTCACGAGCTAGCAAGCTCCCAAAAAACCACAGCAGCTGAATGGAGACGAAAGTGCCAGAAGAAAAAGCGATGGCACCAATTTCCCTGGGAATTCCTCCTCCTAAGGGACAGGCAGGACTGGCTCAAGTCGCAGGTGACAGGGAGCACCTGGCGAGTCTCTACTCGAAGTTACCCGAGCCGCAGGTCGAGGCAGGAGACACTCGAGTCGCAGGTGACAAGAGAACCTGCAGACAACAGACCAAGGGCGAGGATCCTTAAAGGCGTAATCCAAAAGAATCGTCTCGTCCAGATAAAAGCACCAAATAGTCGTCCTCCAAAGTCCAAATAAGTATGCTGCTCAAGTATGATATCAAGGGCAGTGCTCAAGCCCGAACTGAACTGTCGAGCACCCAACGTCCAGACCTCGCAAGGACGCGTTCATAAACACTCGTGTATATAAAAAAGAAGAAACAATCGTTAAAACGATAGTTCGGTAATATAAACAAACGGGGAGGAGGCGCCGTAACCACACTGAGAAACGTTAAATTAAGCACTTTACGCTAAACACTTAAATGACGAGACAACGGACTTAAATTTCAAAATAAAATAAACAAATTGCTCATCCAAAAACAAAGGCTATTCTGCCACAAAATGATTCTTAAAAAACTAGTAATTAAACTAGCAAAAAAACAAAGCCGATTCCTAAATTCATAAAAGGCAAATAAAAATAAAAAAATTAGTCCTTTCTAATACCTTCCTCCCCAAAAAACAAAAAAAAAATTATTCCAAATAGAAATAATTTTTTTTAATACAAAACATAAAACCTGTAAAGAGCAAAAGGATTAACTTATCACTCTCAAGACAAAGTAAGTCTCTGTGTGAACATGAAATAAGAAAATTCTCATAACACTACAACAAACGAAAATCAATAACTGAATTGTCACACAAAGAAAAACTTACCAGCCTAAACAACAGAGAAACATCAAATCAAAATAAACCAAAAAGGTCAAATTAGCACAAAATAATTACCACGAGCCACAACTGACTGTCTCTAATTC
>NC_087206.1:23164772-23177272 GCF_015104395.2 Macrobrachium nipponense
TAGATGATAAGATCGCTTTTTCAAGTCACCTAGGTGTGAAGCATTCGACAAATACACCTGTTGGCTAATATTTGCGTTTTTCAGACAGTTACTCGTCCTTTTAATATTAAAGTTTACAAGATTGGTTGGTAATTAGCAATAAGACACGGACTGAGTTAAATATGGTCGTAATATGTAATACGTCATTCCGTAGTCGCATAATGACCTAGAAACAAAGTTATGAAAAAGGTAAACCAGGCAGTAGCATTACTGACCCACCAGGTATACCTAGTATAGGTCATGACCCCCACCCCCACCCCCACCCCCACCCCCACCCCACCCCCACCGCCCCAAAAAAGCTAACTCTCCCTAGTTCAGTGACGGTCAGGTCATGTTACCAGTGAAATTTGTCGAATCCTGTACGGGACACCTGATGAGAAAATATTTTCCTTAGAGGTCAATACTGATCTACACTTCTTTCTATCTAAGTAGGTGAATTACTGAAACGCTGAATTTGAAGTCGATACAAAACTTTAATATATATTTATTTACTTCTAAAAATCTTTGGCGTTTGTGAGTGAGATTGGCGCTCACCGATCCTGATACGTTACGTGAAGCAGGTTTCGATCACTGCGCTGCCAGACGTCGTCAGTAGCAAGTCTTAACCAAACCAAACCTTTGATGTTCAGAGTTGCATGCTTCGCTTGGCAAACCTAATTCGTCAAAGGGTACTGGAGGCAGATATTGGAGCATTGACGCTGATCAGGACTCCCGGGGGCGAGTCACTATACCAACTATACCCGAACTTTTAATGGGGAAAGTTTACTGCCAATGTCTCCTCTACTCGATACTTATTCGTGATTTTGTCTGGCATACACACAACTCCTTGTTTACATAAGTTTCAAGAGTTACATTTTCTTTGAATAGAATTTCCTCCCCACATCATGGGAAGATTTATTCCAAAACTTCCCGCTTCCAGGATGCATGATAAGAGCAAGGGGCAGGAACTTTGGGTAACTCTGCAGTACGAAAAAATGACTTCGATCTAAGTTATATTGGGAGAAGTTAGTGCATCCTGAGCGGCCGAATAAAAGAACATTGCGGGAAATATTGTCGATATGGAGAGAAAAAAAATGTAAATTTGATGCGAATTCCTCTAGGCTCTTTGATGCTTCCGCAGCATCAAGCAAAAAAAAAGTGAGGTGGGGGGAGGGGGGGGGGGGGGGTTGCTGGCGAGAACTCTTTGAGGAACTGAGACAATAAAGTGTAAAGTAATGAAGGGAAAAATTGCTTTTATCAGCAGCAAATAATTGCAAGGTACGATGCCGTAACAGTAATTTTCCTTGTAGTACTGTATATTTAGCAATTAGGATGAGTGTGTTTCTAAAACAAGCTTACATAAAATCGATGATCTCTGATAGCTAACTGGGCAATTCGCTATGTCATAGGATAGGGCAAAGCGTTAGAAAGAATGAACATAAACAAAGGAAAGAGGATTGAATCGCTTGAAAAAACCTGAAGGTCCCCGAAAAGCGACTCTGTCTGGGCATAATGAGATGGCTGAGTGCTTGATGATTCCCATGAGCCAAGTCGATACTCGTGAGGAGTATTTGTGTCCCCTTAAGGCTTAAGGGTATTCCCTAAAATGTCTGTCCTAAGTATTCAGTATTTATGTAATGTATTATTACGTTTCTCGTATGTTATTGTGGGAAAGAATGCCCGTTTTCGTTTCCTGACTTACGAATAAGAATATGATTGTTTATAAATGTACACTAGAGATAGCCAGTGAGATTTGAAAGAAGTGCTTGATTTGAATGTTTATTTGCCGTAGGCGGATAGTTACGTCAGTGCACCTCACGCAGTACACTGTAGGCATTGCTTAAGGTTCTCTGTTGTATCCCTTCGGCCCCTATCAGCAACCCTTTTAATTCTTTTTTACTGTAGCTCCATTCATATTCTCTTTCTTCTTGCCATCCACTCTCTCTTAACAATGGTTTCAACGCTGAATGACCTCATAGGTCCCAGTGCTTGGCTTTAGACCTAAATTCTGTATTCCATCCCTAAGTTTATTGAACCAACTCGTTCTCTTTTACCAAACATAAAAAAAAACTGTTATATGGAAGCAAAGCGAATCGCTTGTTAGGATTAATTCATGGTAAAAATTGGTAATTTTTAACTTTAATTCATCAGTATAAAATTTGCACATTCGTGGGAATGAAAATTGTCAGAGGATATGAAAATGAAAAGCAACAGGACGGATTTACAAATATAATAAGATGCAAGCTCTCTCTATTTGAGTTGCCCTATCATATTCAAGAATTCTCCTGACGGAGGGAGCCTGTAACCAAGGGAGGGAGGAGAAGACAATAAAGAGCTCATTAGGCTGCTTGGCCTACTTCGCGTATGGGTTGGGTTTACCTAACGATGGAATCCCGTAGGGGGGTAGTGCCGTCAGTGCGCCTCATTCGGTGCAATGTAGGCATTACTCAAGGTTCTTCGCAGCGTCCCTTCGGCCCCTAGCTGCAACTACTTTCATTCCTTTTACTGTACTTCCGTTCATATTCTTTCTTCCGTCTTACTGTCCACCCTCTCCTAACAATTGTTTCATAGGGCAACTGCTTTGAGGTTTTCCTCCCGTAACACCTTTCAAACCTTACGTATACTGTCAATTTCCGTTTCAGCGCTGAATGGCCTTAGTTGCCCCAGTGCTTGGCATAATGCCAAAATTCTACTTAAATCAAAATCAAAATCTAACGATGGAATGCCTGAGCTGCTGACGTTCCACATGCAACACACGTGATCAATCAGGTCTTGGGAATATGTCTTATAAAAAATAAATCAATCTTTTAGATGGTGTCTTAAAGATCGGGTTTTTTAAAAAGAAGTAAATGTGGTTTGCTCACTAGTAATACGCATTAAACTTGTTTTTAATAAAGATATATTTTTACTTTGAATTCTAATAGTGATGAAAGACCTCTCGGACAAATGAATTCTAATAGTGATGAAAGACCTCTCGGACAAATGAATTCTAATGGTGATGAAAGACCTCTCGACAATGAATTCTAATGGTGATGAAAGACCTCTCGGACAAATGAATTCTAATGGTGATGAAAGACCTCTCGGACAGTGAATTCTAATGGTGATGAAAGACCTCTCGGACAGTGAATTCTAATGGTGATGAAAGACCTTTCGGACAGTGAATTCTAATGGTGATGAAAGACCTCTCGGACAAATGAATTCTAATGGTGATGAAAAGACGTTCCTCGGGACAGTGAAATTCTAATGGTGATGAAAGACCTCTCGGACAAAGAATTCTAATGGTGATGAAAGACCTCTCGGACAATGAATTCTAATGGTGATGAAAGACCTCTCGGACAAATGAATTCTAATGGTGATGAAAGACCTCTCGGACAATGAATTCTAATGGTGATGAAAGACCTCTCGGACAAATGAATTCTAACGGTGATGAAAGACGTCTCGGACAAATGAATTCTAATGGTGATGAAAGACCTCTCGGCATGAATTCTAATGTGGATGAAAAGACCTCGCACTTGAATTCTAATGGTGATGAAAGACGGGTCTCGGACAGTGATTCTAATGGTGATGAAGAGACTCGCAGAACCATGAATTCTAATGTGATGAAAAGACTCTCGGACAAATATTTCTATGGTGATGAAAGACCTCGCGACAATGAATTTTCTAAATGGTGTGAAAGACGTTCTCGGTACAAATTGAATAAGTCTAATGGTGATGAAAGACCTCTCACAATGAATTCTAATGGTGATGAAAGACCTCTCGGACAATGAATTCTAATGGTGATGAAAGACCTCGCAGACAATGAATTCTAATGGTGATGAAAGACATCTCGGACAGTGAATTCTACTGGTTATGAAAGACGTCTCGGACAATGAATTCTAATGGTGATGAAAGACCTCTCGGACAATGAATTCTAATGGTGATGAAAGACCTCTCGGACAATGAATTCTAACGGTGATGAAAGACCTCTCGGACAATGAATTCTAATGGTGATGAAAGACCTCTCGGACAATGAATTCTAATGGTGATGAAAGACGTCTCGGACAGTGAATTCTAATGGTAATGAAAGGCCTCTCGGACAATGAATTCTAATGGCGATGAAAGACCTCTCGGACAATGAATTCTAATGGTGATGAAAGACATCTTGGACAAATTAATTCTAATGGTGATGAAAGACGTCTCAGACAGTGAATTCTAATGGTGATGAAAGACGTCTCGGACAATGAATTCTAATGGTGATGAAAGACCTCTCGACAAATGAATTCTAATGGTGATGAAAGACCTCTCGGACAATGAATTCTAATGGTGATGAAAGACCTCTCGGACAATGAATTCTAATGGTGATGAAAGACGTCTTGGACAGTGAATTCAAATGGTGATGAAAGACCTTTCGGACAGTAAATTCTAATGGTAATGAAAGACGTCTCGGACAATGAATTCTAATGGTGATGAAAGACCTCTCGGACAATGAATTCTAATGGTGATGAAAGACATCTTGGACAAATTAATTCTAATGGTGATGAAAGACCTCTCGGACAATGAATTCTAATGGTGATGAAAGACCTCTCGGACAGATGAATTCTAATGGTGATGAAAGACCTCTCCGACAAATGAATTCTAACAGTGATGAAAGACCTCTCCGACAAATGAATTCTAACGGTGATGAAAGTCCTCTCGGACAAATGAATTCTAACGATGATGAAAGACCTCTTCGACAAATGAATTCTAATAGTGATGAAAGACCTCTCCGGCAAATGAATTCTAATATTTGTGGAAGAAAGTCCTCTCGGACAAATTAATTCTAAAATTAAAGTGGATGCACAAAAGACCTTCTCCGACAAATGAATGTTCTAATAGTGAATGAAAGTCCTCTCCGGACAAATGAATTTCTAAATAGTGATGAAAGCAACCGCTCCGGACCAAATGAAATTCTACAATTAGTGATGAAAAGTAAGTCCTCTCGGGAACAAATGAATTTCTAATAGTGAGGGAAAGACCTCTCTGGACAAATGAATTTCTAATAAGTGATTGAAAGTCCTCTTCGGACAAATGAATTTCCTAACGATGATGAAAGACTCCCTCGAGACAAATGAATTCTAACGATGAATGAAAAGACCGTCTCGGACAAATGAATTCCCTAATAGTGCATGAAAACCTGGACCTTCGGACAAATGAATTCTAAACGATTGACTGAAAGACCTTCTCGGACAAAATGAGAATTCTAACGGTGAATGAAAGACCTCTCGGACAATGAATTTCTAACGCGGTGATGAAAGTCCTCTCGGACAGAAGAATTCTAATGGTGATGAAAGACCTCTCGGACAAATGAATTCTAATGGTGATGAAAGACCTCTCGGACAATGAATTCTAATGGTGATGAAAGACCTCTCGGACAATGAATTCTAATGGTGATGAAAGACGTCTCGGACAATGAATTCTAATGGTGATGAGAGATCTCTCGAACATAATGAATAGGCTAAATATAGTCTTTACTAATTGTCCAACAGAAGAGCAGATTAATATTGCTAACTCAATCAAAATCCATAATTGAGCTCTTGTGTTATGAAACTTTCGTATTTAAAAATGAAATGAAATAATCAAACCCCATAATTGAGCTCCGTGTTTTGAAACGTTTGGATTAAAGATTTAATGAAGTAATGCTGAAATTCTACGTACGCTTCGTCACCAATATACATATGATACAATTTAAAACACACACACACACACAAACACACACACACACACACATATATATATTATATATATATATATATATATATATATATATATATATATATACCTACAAATACATACTTAGTATATGCGCATCAGAAATTCAAGTGCTTTTATATAAGATAAGAAAGCGGAAAATACCGTAACTGTCCGACAGCTCTCTCTCTCTCTCTCTCTCTCGTCTCTCATATCTTCTCATCCTCCACTCTCTCTCTCCTGCTCCTCTCTCTGCTTATTCTTCTTCTCCTTCCATTCATTCTGACGGTTGAACATTCACTATCTTCTCCTACTATTCCCTGTCGAATTCAGAAACTTTAACGAAACCCTTCTGGTCCCCTATGATAGTCAACAAGTCGATCATAAATACCAAAGATCATAAATACCAAAATTAGGTGCTTTAAAATAAAACATTACCATCCAAGCAAAATTATCAAAACATCAAATCGTATATGTCTAAATATATGTATGTATATGTGTGTACATGTACTATGGCGCACAAAAGTTCGTTCCCTCCGCTGAGCCAGAGCGAACACGAATCCGCGACTATGAAACACCCAACAGATGTCGCACCGTCAGGCCAAGTAAGGAGGAGTGGGAAGCAGGTATTTTTCTTGAACAAAGAGTAAAGTCTCCATAATCTAATATCGTTAATTAGGTGGTGAGCGTGAAGTTTTTGTTGTTGACGATACTGGGTTTGAGTGTAAAATGTGCAGTTAAGGAAATATGTGAAATAAGATAAAAGCTCTTAGGAAGTCAGTAATCATATTTTTTTTTTTTTATTTCCTATAGATTATCGTATCTTATCAACAGACACGATTGTTCACAAGATCGATACAAATCTTTCACCAACAGTGTTATTGGTGTTTATCTGTAATCTGCACGACACCCCTTATAAAAAAAAAAACTAATATCTATAGCAGCAAATTAGCAAAATTTTCTGTTCACTTACGACTTACGTTATTGAGGTAGACAAACACTAACTGAATATATATATATATATATATATATATATATATATATATATATATATATTATTTATATATATATATATATATGTGTGTGTGTGTGTGCATGTGTGTTCGCGCGTGTGTGTGTATGAAGCTAAAAGGCCCTAAAACACTATTTTAACGTTTCAACCACATATTTCGAGTACTTCCTTTTGTGCTCCTGATCACTAGTAAAATATGGACATAGGATGTCCCATAAGATTATATATACAAAAACATAAGTAGGTGTGGCAGGAAGTCTCTGTTGGTGACACAGGAAGGGTGGAAATTAAACTATTCCCTGGTGATTTTTGGCCTCATTAACTCCCGTCTCGCGACTCGTCCTCTTAGTATTGACAAAACGATAAAACTAATCAACCTCTGTGTAACTAACAAGGTGTTCTTTCAATGGTAATTTTTATAAACATAGGTTGTAGCATGGGCAGTCCCCTATTTCCCCCTTTCTAGCAAAAAACTTACCACATGGAATATTTCGAAACAGAAATTTTGTCCTCTATCAAACCCCGCAATATGGTCTGGCTTAGATACGTAGATGATATTTTTACTTACTGGGATGATAGCTGGGGAGATTTCAATGCATTTTTCAATCAACTAAATTCGCTAGTTCCGACTATAAAACTTAAAACAGAATGGGAAAAGGACGGGAAAATTGTTGTTCCTGGACGTACTATTCATAAGAGAGCAGAATAGATATGCATTCACTGAACACACAAACCAAACCAAACTTTTCGTGTTTCATATATTCATTTCCTAAGTTACCACGATGTGTCCGTAAATACCATGGTCGGGGGCAACCTATTCCTCGGGGGGCTTAGAATGATTTCAAAAGGGTACGTAGATAAAGAATTCAACGCGATCCGCCAACACCTAATGCAACTGCTTTACCTACCATACATTATCGAGAAGGCTATAAATAAAGCGAATACAATATATTATAGAGGTCCCACTCCCAATAAACAGTCTTTAGCAATAAATTGAAAATTCCATACGATGAAAGCATTCAAAAAGCCACAGAACACCTCAGGTCTATTAATCCTTTTATTTTCCATTATCCCAAATCCATCGGGAGTTCGCTCATTAACGTATACTTAAATAAAAGAGAAGAAGAAGCCGGGGTTTACAAAACACGTGTAGCAATTGTAATGAGATTTACGTTGGGCAAACCGGTAGATCCATCTCGCAAAGTTTAGCAGAACACAAAAGATCAGTGCGATATGCAACAGAGAACTCGGGGATTTTCCTACATATTAGGGACAAAGGCCATACTATGAACTGGAGTGGGGCGGAGCTGATTTTCAAAAGTAGCTGTCCGTAGAAAAGGAAAATGCTGGAATGTGCTATCATCAATCAAACCAACAACATGAACCTGTCAGGAGGACACTGGAAATCGGAGGACATCAACAAACTAATCCTTAGGCCGCTCCTATAGCACATCCGACCACTGGACGAGTCGCTAGACGGGAGTTAATGAGGCCAGAAATCACCATGGAATAGTTTAATTTCCACCCTTCCTGGGTCACCAACAGAGATTTACTGCCACACTACATATGTTTTTGTATATGTACTCCTGTAAGACATCCTATGTCCATATTTTACCAGTGATCAGGAGCACAGAAGGAAGTGCTCGAAATATATGGTTGCAACGTTGAAATAGTGTTTTACGGGCCGTTTATCTTCATATTATACTGTTGTATTACTGTAAAAAGACATATATATATATATATATATATATATATATATATATATTACACACGATAACGTATATATACGTATATATATATATATATATTAATATATATATATATATATATATATATATATATATATATATCTATGAACGGAGGAAAGCAGGCGAGTCAGCCAAAGTGATAAAATGCACAGGGAGCAGGAGCAGGAACAATCATGGCGAAGTATTTCACACTTTATTCCGACGCGTTTCGCATTCGGCAGAATGCATCTTCAGGGTCTGTATAATAAATAATGACTAATATAAATTAAATTGATTTGAAAATAGTCTAAAAATTATTTACAAACTAGTTAAAATGAAAAACGGAACTTCACACATAGATAAAAATACACTAACAATTGATAAAACAACACGAGAAGTTAAAAGCACATACGTTAGTTAAAAGTTCAGATGGAAAGTTAAAACAAAAAACCGAATAAATAAATTAGTAAAATACAAAGTTAAAGAATATTTGAGGAGCACTGGGGGTCGACCTACCATGGTAAGAGATAAATAAAAACTAAAAGAATGTACACAGAAACATAGGCTTAAGAGAGAAACAAGGGGGTGGAGGTGGTCTGGTTGTTCAACTGCGGAACAAGTTGTTTAATAAAAAGGCTCTCCAGGATCAACAGTTCATTTGGGCTGGAGGTTTGACCAACAACAACAAAATCTTCATATTTAAGGTTAATATTAAATATGAAGATTTTGTTGTTGTTGGTCAAACCTCCAGCCCAAATGAACTGTTGATCCTGGAGAGCCTTTTTATTAAACAACTTGTTCCGCAGTTGAACAACCAGACCACCTCCACCCCCTTGTTTTCTCTCTTAAGCCTATGTTTCTGTGTACATTCTTTTAGTTTTTATTTATCTCTTACCATGGTAGGTCGACCCCCAGTGCTCCTCAAATATTCTTTAACTTTGTATTTTACTAATTTATTTATTCGGTTTTTTGTTTTAACTTTCCATCTGAACTTTTAACTAACGTAGTGCTTTTAACTTCTCGTGTTGTTTTATCAATTGTTAGTGTATTTTTATCTATGTGTGAAGTTCCGTTTTTCATTTTAACTAGTTTGTAAATAATTTTTAGACTATTTTCTTTTCAAATCAATTTAATTTATATTAGTCATTATTTATTATACAGACCCTGAAGATGCATTCTGCCGAATGCGAAACGCGTTGGAATAAAGTGTGAAATACTTCGCCATGTTTGTTCCTGCTCCTGCTCCCTGTGGCCATATATTAATTATATATATATATATATCTATAAATATATATTAGTTCTATATATATATCATAATATATATATATCTATATATATATCTATATAGAATATCTATATATCTAATTTATATAGTAATTAGATTATCTATATTATACATATATATATATATATATATATATATTATATAATTAAAATATCTATAATATATATAATAGTAGATATTAATATATATATAATATATATTAGATATATCTATATAGATATATATATATATCTACTATATATATATAATATATCTATATATTATTATATCCTAGATATATATCTATAATATATATATATATATTCTAGATATATAATAAATAATATATAGATATATATATATATAGATATATAGACATTATATATATATATAAGATAATATATTATATATATAGATATAACAGCATATATGATTTATTGAGTTAGTATATATATAGTTTAATATACAAAAAAAATATTATAATATATATATATATATATATATCATAGATTATATTATATATATGCTTGTAGGCTTCCAGGAAAGGCAATTCGAATATTAATTGAAGGTTTATTGCTGATGCCGACGTTTCACAACTACATTGTTGCATTTTCAAGGCTGAAAATACAGCGAGTTGATTCTTAATAATTAATCATAAAACACTTATAATAAAATATAAAATATAAACTAAAATCACTTAATCTAAAATGTTAACTCATTTAAAAATATACATATATAAAAGCAAAAAAGACACACAACACCATTGGCACGAAAATGACTACCCAGACGGGAGTTAAAAGAAAGGAAACTGTTGAAACAAAGTTACAATAATAATAAACAAGGCACACACGTACAGTAAGGCAAACGACGAGACAAATAGGGCCGTTAAGCAATGAACAATTGTGTAGATGAGGTGTGGGTGTTTAAGATGGGGACAGTTAATTTTATCATTATGGACTCTAGGGTTGTTAGGTCATTGTTTTTTTTTTTCTGCGTTTGTCCTATTATCTGAAAATCTTTGTTATCTATGTATGTTTTGCATAATTTGGAATGATTCCTATATTGGATTGCTCTGGGTTGGACAGTCTGCTTCCAGTTCTAAAACTAATTCCTCTATGGGCGTCTATGCGTACACCTTAGCAGTTCGTTGAGTACATCCAACGTAAGTCCCCTGGTTACACTGGGGCAAGTATACTTATTAAAAACAACGCTGGACGTAAACAACGGACTACTTTGTCCTTGTAGCTTGAAAAAGGACGACCGGATGCAAGGATTTTTGGGAATCAATTTTAGATTTAAGGCAGGCAATTCTCTCTGAATTAAATTTAGACACTTTTCCTAAAAAATCATCATATAAGTAAGGGAACGTTGCAAACATTTTCATTTTCGGCACAGTATTGGATAGCAGTGGGCATTTTCGTGCCAATGGTGTTGTGTTTTTTTTTGTCTTTTTGCTTTTATATATGTATATTTTTAAATGAGTTAACATTTAAATAAGTGATTTTAGATTATATTTTATATTTTATTATAAGTGTTTTTTATGATTAATTATTAAGAATCAACTCGCTGTATTTCAGCCTTGAAAATGCAACAATGTATTGTGAAACGTCGGCATCAGCAATAAACCTTCAATTATATCGAATGCCTTTCCCTGGAAGCCTACAAGTATGATTCCGAAAGCTGCAGCTCCAATTTTTTAATATATATATATAATATATATATATATATATATATCTATATATATATATATAGATATAGATATAGATATATATATATATATATATATCTATCTATATATATATATATATATATATATATATATATATATATATAATATATGATATATATATATAGATATATATATATATAGATATATATATATATATAGATATATATATATATATATATATATATAGATATATATATATATATATATATATATATATATATATATATAGATATAGATATAGATATAGATATAGATATAGATATAGATATAGATATAGATATAGATATAGATATAGATATAGATATAGATATAGATATAGATAAGATATGATATATATCTATCTATCATCTATCTATATCTATATATATATATATATATATATATATATATATATATATATATATATATATATATATATATATGATATATATATTATTTGTTTGAGTTTCTCAGGAGTCTTTAAATGAGATGCAGTGCAAGCTTCTTCCCTTCATTCACAATAGAATGATACAGTCACAGATACAGATTCAACAATGAAGACTACAAATCAATTTGAAGTTCTGTTTACAGCAACTGCTCTGGCTTTGGGTAGCTGACCTACTTTCGTCAGAGCTGTGCGGCAGCCCTTTATTTTTTCCAACTGGTGCTCTCCTTCGCTGCTGGGCTTCTCGAAGATTCTGCAAAGGAGAATGTCCCACCTAGAATAGGCTGGGATATGCTTTTTGGCCCTCCTGTTGGTTATTCATATTGGTTGTAGATTATCTAACGCCGTCCTTTAGGTGTGATGGATTGACTTAATTCCTCCCCTTGTGGTAGTAGAACTTATGACGTCACCGGAACTGGTCGAGTTTCCGGCAAGAGTGTAGAGGTCAGGTCATAGGTGAAGATTTTTATGGCAGCGCTTTGATTAAAACTTTGTGCGTGTTACGGCTGCTGTTGAAGACTCTTCCTGTGACTAAGTCTCCTCTCTCTCTCTCTCTCTCTCTCTCTCTCTCTCTCTCTCTCTCTCTTTTATATTAACGCTGTTCCTAACTGACATTCTCT
>NC_087206.1:23182272-23184772 GCF_015104395.2 Macrobrachium nipponense
CTCAATCCGCTGCTTCTCCTGGCACTCCACCAATCTTCTCTCAATCCTTTGTTTCTCCTGCCACCCCACCAATCTTCTCTCAATCCTCTGCTTCTCCTGGCACTCCACCAATCTTCTCTGAATTCTCTGCTTCTCCTGGCGCTCCACCAATCTTCTCTCAATCCTTTGCTTCTTCTGACACTCCACTGATCTTCTCTCAATCCGCTGCTTTTCCTGGCACTCCACCAATCTTCTCTGTATCCTCTGCTTCGAATTCTCGCACTCCACCAATCCTCTTATTTTCCTTTCCCTTTCAGGAATCAATAAAACTCTTACAAAACATTTTATACTTATTTCCCTCTAACTTTCATTTCCTTCAACGATTAACAAAGCAAACTTATTATATATAAACATCAAACCTTTTATATAGTAGAGTTCAAAACTTTCATGAAATACAAACCTTTAATTTTCTCAAAGATAGAATAAAGTATTGCAGTTCACTCCCAACATCTATTGTAAACTAAAATCAATTGTAACAGATGGATTTATAAAAGAAGTCATTTGAATTCGAGTTAAACTCGAATTATGTAAATAAAATTTGCTGCAAAAAATTGTGCAAATGAAAATCGCAGTTTGTAAATAAACTTGATTTAAATAAAAAAAAAACTTTCCATACAACAAACATTCTCCTCAAAGTTTTGACATCTGATCCCTCTTCGCAAGGCCAGCTTAGACTTGGTCGCGCCATTCCTTGAAGATGGACAGCTGCTCCTTCATTCTCCACTTGTCCTTTTCCAGGCATCTGTAATTCCCCTGGAGGTTCTTGAGCTGCCAAACCAATTTCTCCTTCGCTCCTCGCAGCTGTCGAACCTCGTCTTCCAACTGGTCGTTCCGTTCGCCCTGGACACTGGTCTTCCTATCCAGCGACTTGAAGCGATGATTTCCTTCCTCTAGAAGGCACCTCAGCTCGTTTCTCTTCAGTTTCGCAACCTGAACTTCACAATGGAGTCCACACGTTTCCTTCGTGAGGTCTTCCACTTCCTTCTGCAGGAGCTGAAACCTGACCTCGGCGTCTTTCCTATCGGATTAGCGCTTTTCGGTCGCGTCTTTTCGTTCCTGGACGAGCTTCGCCATCCGCGCCGCTTCTTCGGTCTATATCTGCAGGTCTTTCTCCTTCTGTCGTAGCAGTTTCTCTTGCCTCTCAACCTGGCAGTTTGCCTCTGGCAATTGCACTGTCGGTTCCCTTATCCTCTCACATAGGGCATCGTTTCTCTGCCCAATTTCCTTTGTGTAATCCATCAACTGCTGATTTTCTTCTGTGTCTTGAGAATCTTGTCTTCCAGCTGCTGTTTTTCCATCTTCACTTGATCGTTCTCCTTCAGAAACAACGTCTCACCTTCGAATAAGTGGGCCCTTTCTTGCCAGGCCTGTTGTTGCAACACCTCCTGAGTTATCAGGATCACACGAGTGCTTTCTTCCTTTCCGCCCGCCTTCTGAATCTCTTCATTGTAGTCAAGCCTCTGTTGCAGCTGAAAAATTATCCTGTCCAAGTTCACCTGGTGCTCTCTCTGGTACTGGATGGTGTCTCGCAAGGGCGAAATTCTTTTGTTCAATTCCATTTCCTTGGGCTGTTCACCTCCATCATCAGTAATTAGGAGGAACCTCACCAGTGAATAGGCAGCCTATAAACAACATGACTATCCTTGCGTTAGACTTCTCTCCGTATTTCAAACATCTAGACAACAACGTCCCACAACAGCTGCTACCAAGGCCAGGAAAGGCCACATTTTCTTCAAACTGGAATACCCAGTTCTTATACTCTCCTCTATATCTCTCGCTTTTTCCTTGATTTTCAATATTTCACAAGAGATATTTCGATTTATCAAAATATACTCTCTCTCTCTCTCTCTCTCTCTCTCTCTCTCTCTCTCTCTCTCTCTCTCTCTCTCTCTCTCTCTTTTACGGGATCTTTTTAGAATACGTATCTTTTTGTGGTCTCTTATCGTCTTGTCTATTCAAATATATTTAGGGATTTTCCTTTATTTACTTTTTTGTCTACAAGAAAAACAATACTAACTACAGGCGGGCATTTGAAACTGGGCAAAACATGACCATTTTTCTAAGCAACGTTTTATTTTTATTGAGTTTAACAAAATAATTAAAATATATAATTCTAAATGAATTAGCCGAGACATCAAGAGAAATGATATATATTATATATAATATATATATATATATATATATATATATATATATATATATATATAATAATAATCAACTACTCAACCAAAATGAGTTTCAAAAGTGTAGGTAAGTTTTAAGATTTTAAATTTATATCATATGCATACAAAGAAAAGGTTAAACGAAATTTAATTATACTAAATTTTGTCCTATATAAAAGTGAAAATCAGATATAAAGGAGTACAATTTTATTAGAGTATAACTTGATTCGTAAATTGAAATCCAATATAGAAATAAAGTAGAAAATCCTAACACCCCCATTTCTATATAAGGCGACGCA
>NC_087206.1:23189772-23212272 GCF_015104395.2 Macrobrachium nipponense
CGGTGCCGGATGGGAGTAAAAATCAACTAGTTCATTGATCTCCTTTTTTTTTTTTTTTTTTTTTTTTTTTTTTTTTTTTTTTTTTGCAGAATATCCATCCGATTTTTATCATCTATGTCTCCACGCGATGATCGAAATGAAAAGTCATACATCTCAGTTTCAATTGTGCTAATAACATATATTTCTTGTCTAACCACGATTTTGAGTAATTCTGTATAATATATATATATATATATATATATATATATATATATATATATATAATATAATATATATAAGATATACATGTATATATATACACATACATATATGCATATATGTAATATATATTATATGTATAGATACTATAAATATATATATATATATATATATATATATATATATGTGAATATATGTAGATGTACATTTACATATATTCAAACATACGTATATATAGGTGTATAAACTAATAATAAAAAAAGCCAGAAATGCAAGCAGAATGAAATGAAAAGAGAATCAGGTTTTTCCTTAAACGTAACAACGCCTGCATTTACTGGGCGTTAATTGGTAAAACTCATTTACCTTTCCAAAAGCAGAGAGTAAATAGCGAGCGTGCATCCAGTGGAATACCAATGTCAATAAGAGACTGAAAAAAACTGGAGAGTTATTTCGTTTGTATTTGCAATGGAAAACCTGACGTTCCGTGGAAATTCAGAGGAAATATTTTTTTTGTATATACAGGGATCTAAACTGAAAAATAGAAAGAAATACTAGATAACAGAATAGTTATATAGACCAGAGCTTGGTTTAAACCAAAGGGATTTATAGTTTCTTTATTCTTCAGTTTATATATATATATATATCTATATATATATGTATATATATGTAATATATATATATATGTATATATGTATATATGTATTTATATGTATATATATGTATATGATATGTATCATATAGGATATATATATGGTATATATAGATATATATATCTATATATATATTCATAATATATATATATAGATATTATACTGTATATATAGATATATATGTTTAATAAATAGATATATATAATTTGTATATATAGATATCTATACTACCTATATATATATATATATATATATATATATATATATACTGTCTTATATATATTATTAGTGTATGTATATATATATATATATATATATATATATATATATATATTATATATTATATATAGATAGTAATATATGTGTATATATAGGTATATATTTATACGTATATATGTACCAATATATATATATATATATATATATATATATATATATTTATATATATAATATATATATATATATATTATAATTTTATGTATATGTATCTATATATATATATATGAGATATATAAATATATATATATATATATAGTCTATTATTATATAGTATATAGTATATATATATATATATATATAAAATAAAATTGCTGTTTCTCGCTCACTGACTAATTTTTTTATTCATATTTTTCTTTTGTTTCTGTCTTGTGAGAGAGAGAGAGAGAGAGAGAGAGAGAGAGAGAGAGAGAGAGAGAGAGAGAGGTTATGTTTCTTTTTGCTTACTGAAAGTAAATTGTACAGCAACAAGAGGCGAGCTCAATGGTAGATAGGTCCAAGATCCTTGAGGAAAATGTAGAGAACTATAGTTTTCGTAAAATTACTTATTTTTGTTCATTTTCCCTTTCTTCTATTTGTTTTTGGCCCATGTGTGAAGTTCGAAATGCCACATCTACATTAAAAATCTTGAATTATTAGTACTTTTTAGAATTTGGTTTATCTACAAATGTGTACCCTACTTAAATCTATACTATATTTTGTTCATCAACGTGATTTTACAAACTTAATTTTCATGGAGGATGTGAATCCCCTTACAACAATATCACAGGTTCTTTGAAATGTTATCATTACAAAAGGGAAACAAAAGAAAAATATGAGTAGAAGACCGAGTCAGCGAGTGAGAAACAGCAGTAATGATTTGAGTGACGATACTCCCCGAAAAGAAACGATTGAACTTGCGTAATTTGATCATCTTCGTTTTAGGAAACAAATTGGAAATGCTTTTCATTTCATATTCAATTTGTGTTTATTCGAAATTTATTGCAGATTGTATAGTTTATTCCATGTTGGGCAGATCCACGAATTGCTGGCATGTGATGGCTGTGTGTGAACTTGGTACCAGAAGTGTTCTAATAATAATGATGATGATGATTATAGGGGCTCTGTCATGACTTGACATCGGGAAAGACGGCTTCTTGAAGGTAAAATATGCTGTGGGAAGAAGTACTTAAGAGTTCAGTAGGAAGTGACTGAACTATTGAAGTGTGTTAATCGGCCTGT
Source organism: Macrobrachium nipponense (assembly GCF_015104395.2). Classification (NCBI taxonomy): domain Eukaryota; kingdom Metazoa; phylum Arthropoda; class Malacostraca; order Decapoda; family Palaemonidae; genus Macrobrachium; species Macrobrachium nipponense. The sequence continues at coordinate 23,192,118 of NC_087206.1, forward strand.
TATCAAAAGTTTGGGAGGAAGCCGGAGCGTTTGATGGAGAGAGAGAGAGAGAGAGAGAGAGAGAGAGAGAGAGAGAGTTATTCTGATATACTGAAAATTTGTTAGGAATACTACTTAATTTCTCCATAAAACACATGAATGAGCATAAATGTATGTATATTTCCATGTATGTATGCGTGTATATATATATTTGTGTGTGTGTGTCGGGGGGGGGGGGGGAGTGAATGAAAATAAAGAAAATGACAAAGATTGCTTTGTGACCGGATAATTTAAGACTGGCTGCATCGGTAGGAATTCTGTGCTCTGATAACCCTTTCACGTAGCCACCACGAATCTCTAAACGCAACCTTCGAATACGAGATATTGTCCTTAAGCAACGATACCAAGCCTAAGCCGTAGTCGTTGTTGACCTTTCGAATTACATGTCTTATTCCGGCCCCTTCGTCTGGCAATGTCAACACTAATGTTAACAAAAGAGACTAACTCGAGCATTATATTTGGCGGGTAAATATTCCCTCCGAATGACGCATCGAATGAACTGAGAGGGAGTTGCATTACAAGTCTCTTTCCAACAGGAGCTGTTCCCAGTTTGGAATTTTAATTGTTAGCTTCTTAACCATAAAATAGCTGTCATGCGAAAGTGACTTTGTTATGGAGGACAAGAGTGGATATCGTAGGACGTAGGTCTCTCGATTCTCTTAGTAAAAGACGAGTTTTTTTATGTTCTCCAGGCTGGAAATATCCAGTTTTCCAGTATATTGAAAGTTCTTCGTTGGACGAGTGGATATCGCGCTCGGCTACCAATCCGGTGGTCATTTGTTCGATTCTCAGCTCGGCCAACGCGAAACCAGAGAAATTTATTTCTGGTGATAGAAATTCCTTTCTCGATATAATGTGGTTCGGATCCCACAATAAACTGCAGGTTCCGTTACTAGGTAATTAATGGGTTCCTAGCCACGTAAAAATATCTAATCCTTCGTGCCAGCCCTAGGAGAGCTGTTCATCAGCTCAGTGGTCTGGTAAAACTAAGATAACTTTATCCAGTATATTGGAAAAAAAAAAAAACTAATTCCCATAATACCATTTTGGTGACAGAAGGAAGCAACGTGGCGTTTCCTTGACGGAGAACTTTACATAACAGAATAGAAGACTCCGGTTGAAATCAAGAACCAAGGCGAATGGAACACATCCCAAAATGGATCAAACTTAGGTACCCCACTCACGCTCAGACCCGGTCTTAAGACTAGTCAAAAAGTGGGCGGAGCATTGGCCGTCGGTGCATGAATGTGGTTGGTTTTAGTCGGTACCTACAAACTGTTGCACAGATAATTCGTAGCGACTTGTTTAAAATGAGGTATTAAAAGCGCATTCATTGTGAGACACGGTTGTATTATTGTAGAGATACACATCCGTACTCAGTGTCGTCTGCGACACATGACTTAGGAAATTCTTTAACTCTGGTAGAAGTATGGGTTGATAAGTCGTTTTACACTGACTGGATTGCTTTATATAAATCACATGCTTATAGAATATGAAATCCAAATGTTATTCAGACAGAAACTGGGAAAAGATTCACTTAAGATATTTTAATAAACAAGCTAAAGGTTAGATATCCTGATGCTACACGAGACACTGCCACCAAGAAAATAAACATTAGAAGTGCTTTCCAGAATGATATTCCGAATCCAGGTAAAAATTTCTTTCGACGTGTCTTGGGATAAGTCTGAACGTGGATGGGGTCCGACCCCATTCACGCTCAGACTTACAAGCTAAGGCCCCACTGAATCCGTCGCGTGCGTCCAACATGGCTAAGCAGCCTCATACGTGTATAAGCATGTCCGTCTTTTGCGTGTGTGGCCCAACCAGACAACGAGCGACTGTTACAAGACGGACAGTTCAGCAGCACTAGGCGTCATGTAGGGAACGTGCGAATTTTTGTTCTATGACTCATTGCTGTCAACGAAATTAGAAGTGTTTAAGAACAGGAAAATCTGATTCATGACATAAATTTAGAAAGAGGAAAGAGTGGAGAATATGCAACACTTTCATAAGTTACGACAGCATCCAGACAAGTTTTTTAATATTGTTGGATGTCACCGAAAACCTTTGACCTAATTCACGAGGGCATTATGTCTCGAATATCAAAATTGATACCAATTACAGGAGACCAATATCAACGGAGGAGAGACTTGTAGTAACTCTAAGGTATGGATTACTGATTTCTAAATTTGTAAGGTTGCACTTTATTTTATTCAATAAAAAAAAAGCAGATATATAAATTGTTTGTGAACTGAATACTAGATAAAGAAAATTCTTAAAGGTATTTACATACATGTATCCATCGTCAACGGACTGGTCCAGCAACATTGGGGCTGGTCAGTCGTTGGATGGGTGACCGCTCTCCTCGGCATTGATTCCTTGGGAAAGGATCTTTACCATAATTTCCTCAGTCTACTCAGCTGTAAATGAGTACGTATTCCTGATGGGATAGGGTCCAGCTATAGGTTAAATAGTAAAACTCGGCAATGATGGAAAGAAATAAAAGATTAAACGACAACGACGTAAATGGAACCTCTGGCAACAGAGGAGCTTCGTCCGGCATCCAGGTATTCAGCCCAATTGAAGGGGAAGACGGTCAGGTACTTTGGAGGTCATCATCCAGCAACTGACCACCACAACAACAGTAACCAACAACCAGAGACTGGAGTTACAGAAGCAAACCAGAGGAAGAAATAGACAAGAGAAGAAAATAAGGAAATATGGAGATACTACATCAGAAGTAACCTGTAGGAGAGAGGATATAGAAGATGGTTGGTCAACATCTGGAATGAGAGGAATAACACCCCCAAAACAGAGCGGAGGCTGGCAGACCAAGTAAGGAACATAAAGAAAAAGAACTGGCTCTCCCCAACAGAAAGAGAAGAACTGGAAAGGGAAATGACACACAGCAACGAATTACAAGAAGACGAACTGAGAGACGATGCCACAGAAGACGACAGGGATGATGAGGTATCAAACAACAACACACGAAGAAGCGCCGACGAAGTAACAGAGAGGACAGAATGGGTAGAAAAGATCAGACATTGGATGGAGCCAGATACAGAGAGAACAAAGATCCCCTCCATGAAAGCCTACATCACCAAGAAATTAAGGGAGAAAACAAGTGAGGTCAATGAAATATTGGGAATAATACACACCACCAGTATCACAGAAACAAATAACTTGGTATATGCAGTAGCAAGATTAGCAGCAGAACTGATGGAGATACGAACACCAACACCACAACCAACCTAACAGAAACCAAAACAGCAACTGCCTTGGAAAAGGCACCTGGAAAAGCAAATCATGGTGATGAGGTCGGACTTGAGTAAACTGAAAGAGATGGCAGAAAAAAGGCTAAGAAGCAAGAAAACAAGGGAGGAACTGAACGAGGAAATAACGAAATACAAAGCTAACCGGGCGAGGGGACTAAACAACACAATAGAAGATGTAAAACAGAGGCTCAAGGCCAAAGCACATAAGATCCAACGATACCTGAACAGGAATAAGGGATACCAACAGAACAAACTATTCGGAACCAACCAGAAAACTATACAGCCAACTAAGAGGGGAAGACAACCACCAAGAAATTCCTGAAGCCGAACCAAGTAAGAGAGACTGCGAAAACATATGGAGCAATCCGATATCACACAACAAACATGCAACATGGCTCCAGGAAGTTAAGGAAGAAGAAACAGGGAGAATAAAATAAACATTCACCGAGATCACGACAGACACAGTCAGACACCAACTAAAGGAAATACCCAACTGGAAAGCCCCAGGTCCCGATGAAGTCCATGGATACTGGCTCAAAAACTTCAAGGCACTACACCAACGAATAGCAGAACAACTCCAGCTCTGTATCACAAATCACCATGCGCCCAAATGGATGACCACAGGAAGAACATCCTTAGTACAGGAAGACAAGAGTAAGGGAAATATAAGCCAGTAACTACAGGCCTATCAGGTATCATCAGTGAAAGGCTATACAACTACCTAGAGGATACAAACACCATCCCCCACCAACAGAAAGGGTGCAGAAGGAAGTGTAGGGGCAAAAAAGACCAGCTCCTGATAGACAAAATGGTAATGAAGAATAGTAGGAGCAGGAAAACCAACCTAAGCATGGCATGGATAGACTATAAGGAAGCCTAAGGAAGCCTTCGACATGATACCACACACATGGCTAATAGAATGCCTGAAAATATATGGGGCAGAGGAAAACTCCATCAGGTAAGCTCCTCAGTGGCGTGGTTGATATGGTGTTGGCGTCCCACCTTGGTGGTCGCGGGTTCGATTCTCGGCCATTCTATTGAGGAGTGAGAGATGTGTATTTCTGGTGATAGAAGTTCACTCTCGACGCGGTTCGGAAGTCATGTAAAGCTGTTTGTCCCTTTGCAGAATAACCACTGGTTCCATGCAACGTAAAAGCTCCATACAAAGCAAATCACCATCAGCTTCCTCAAAAATACAATGTGCAACTGGAATACAATACTTACAAGCTCTGGAATAAGACTAGCAGAGGTTAATATCAGGAGAGGGATCTTCCAGGGTGACTCACTGTCCCCACTACTCTTCGTAGTAGCTATGATTCCCATAACAAAAGTACTGCAGAAGATGGATGCTGGATACCAACTCAAGGAAAGAGGTAACAGAATTAACCATCTGATGTACATGGACGACATAAAGCTGTATGGTAAGAGCATCAAGGAAATAGATACCCTTATCCAAACTGTAAGGATTGTATCTGGGGACATCAGGATGGAGTTCAGAATAGAAAAATGTGCCTTAGTCAACATGCAAAAGGGCAAAGTAACAAGGACTGAAGGGATAAAGCTACCAGATGGGAACAACATCAAACACATAGATGAGACGGGATACTAATACCTAAGAATAATGGGATACAAATACCTGGGAATAATGGCAGGAGGGGATATAAAACATCAAGAGAGAGAATATATGCAGAGACTCAAGGCGATACTCAAGTCAAAGCTCAACGCCGGAAATATGATAAAAGCCATAAACACATGGTAAGTGCCAGTAATCAGATACAGCGCAGGAATAGTGGAATGGACGAAGGCAGAACTTCGCAGCATTGGCCAGAAAATGAGGAAACGTGACGATACACAAAGCACTACACCCAAGAGCAAATACGGACAGACTATACATAACACAAATGGAAGGAGGGAGGGGACTATTGAGCATAGAGGACTGCGTCAACATCGAGAACAGAGCACTGGGGCAATATATGAAAACCAGTGAAGAAGAGTGGCTCAAGAGTGCATGGGAAGAAGGACATAAAAGTAGATGAAGACCCAGATATATACAGAGACAGGAGAATGACAGACAGAACAGAGGACTGGCACAACAAACCAATGCACGGACAATACATGGGACAGACTAAGAAACTAGCAAGCAATGACACGAGACAATGGCTACTGAGGGGAGAGCTCAAGAAGGAAACTGAAGGAATGATAACAGCGGCACAAGATCAGGCCATAAACCACATAGCAAGCGAATGTCCGGCACTTGCACGGAACCAGTACAAAAAGAGGCATGATTCAGCAGCTAAAGCCCCCCACTGGAGCCTGTGCAAGAAACATCAGCTACCTTGCAGTAATAAGTGGTACGAGCACCAACCTGAAGGAGTGATAGAAAACGATTAGGCAAAGATCCTCTGGGACTATGGTATCAGAACAGGTAGGGTGATACATGCAAATAGACCAGACGTGACGTTGATTGACAAAATCAAGAAGAAAGTATCACTCATTGATGTCGCAATACCATGGGAGACCAGAGTTGAAGAGAAAGAGAGGGAAAAAATGGGTAAGTATCAAGACCTTAAAATAGAAATAAGAAGGATATGGGATACGCCAGTGCAAATTGTACCCATAATCATAGGAACACTAGGCACGATCCCAAGATCCCTGAAAAGGAATCTGGAAAAACTAGAGGCTGAAGTAGCTCAGGACTCATGCAGAAGAGTGTGATCCTAGAAACGGCGCACATAGTAAGAAAAGTGATGGACTCCTAGGGAGGCAGGATGCAACCCAGAACCCCACACTATAAATACCACCCAGTCGAATGGAAGACTGTGATTGACAAAAAAAAAAATAAATAAATAAAAATAAAAAATAAATAAATAAATAAATTTAAAAAATTAATAATAATAATAATAATATAACTACCTGAATTATTTATCACAACCACAAATCATCACTTTTGATATAACTCAAAGTTGGGCATGTGGTTCAAAAGATGGTGTCTGGCTCAGCTGCTGTTGTGCATCTAATTCTTGTAGCAAAAGCACTTGAAGGATTTTTAGAAACCTCTTCCTATTTCTGGGCAATGACCGGAAGTCCGGTAACAAACTCCGAAAATAGAGCAGATCATCATCATCTCCATTCATTTTCTTTGTCAGTAATTCGCATTTTTACTCTCAAGTGTGATCAATTCCTGTCGATAATCATCATCTAATTTCCGTTTTGCTGTTCGTTTTCTTTCATTGCTGCTACATACAGGGTACTGAAGCACCTGCTTACTATTTGTAATTTTCTCCTTTTGCACATTCCGAGTTCCTTCCTCATCATCATTTTGAGGCATCATCTGACTTGGTCCTGGGCTCTCGTTCCTCTCTAGTTGTGATTCATCAAGGACATAATCACACTGAGTTGTCACTGGGATACTTCTCAGAAGAATGTGCATCATCTTCACCCGTATGTTGTCCAGGTGTTGATACGATGTTAGTGACTCGATCACGGGTTAACAAAGTGTCATTTAAAAACGACAACTGACGAAAGTTTGGCCAGTTTGAACGTGATATGACGTCATTTGAATCTCCTGAACGAGGCTTTGGAATTTTTTTCAGCTCCTTAACATAGTAATCACGAATTCCTCGCCACTTCGACTTCAGTCCATCTGTGAAAAAAATGATCATAAATTATTATAATAACTATATAATCGGTATATTTTTATAAAATTTATACACTGTAGTATTCAATGCGTCTTTGTATACGCATTATGTATGTGTACATATACGTTATATGTACTATATATAACTGCATGTTTTTTCCTTTTAGGTTTTTGGCCACCGGGTGCTCATTTTGTAAACTAGCCTTTTCATTCCGCATGGGGAAAACTTCTGTATCAAGGATTGTGAAGGAAGTAAGCGAGGCTATATGGGAAAAATTTCAAGATACATATCTTCCATATCCGACAGAGGAGATCTGGCTGGAAAATTCTGCAAGATACGCATCTAAATGTGATTTTCCAAATTGTTTGGGTAGCATTGATGGAAAACACATACGGATCAAATGTCCACCGCAGTCAGGATCGATGTATCATAATTACAAGCAATACTTTTCCATCAACTTATAAGCAGTTGCAGGAGCAGACTGTAGATTTACAGTGATTGATGTTGGTGCCTTCGGTCGAGAAAGTGACGGAGGAATATTTTGAGGTTCACTATTCTAATAAAATTTAGAGATGGATGCATTGAATATACCACAGGACACAAAACTTCCAAATACAGATGTGTCGCAACCCTATGTATTATTGAGAGATGAGGCCTATTCTTTACTAGAACACTTAATGAGACCATTCCCACGACAGCAACTAGACGAAAAGAAACGCATCTTCAATTACAGGCTATCACGTGCAAGAAGAATGGTGGAATGTGCTTTTGGTATTCTTACGGCAAAGTGGCGGATTTTGCAAAAAAGCATAGGAACAGATATCAATGGTGCAATTCTAATAACCAAAACAACATGCATCTTGCATAACATTGTATTAAGACATGATGGATTTAAAGGTGTCGATAGTAACCACACAGTAGATGGTCCTGAAGTAGACCTAAGTTACATTTGTAATGCTAGGAGAAATAATCGTTACAAATTGTGCGCCAAAAATATAAGGAATAAATTTGCTGATTACTGTTGTACTCCAACAGGAGAAGTTGCCTGGCAGTATGATTGATAGGTCTATGTAATGTTCTCGAAACTGTTTGCTGTAATTTCCATATAGTATTCATATTCTCTAATTTATTATATATCAGTATACTAGTTTATGCATATCTTGTTTATTCTACGGAAAAATAAAATGTTCTTGCTTATAAATGTATCATAATATTCTAATAAAGGGCAAATTAGATACTGATATCAATATTTTCCAGTTCTGAACCAATCTCCATCCACAATTTCTGGATCACATTCCGATCTTTATGATGGCAATGTCTGGGATATACCATATTGGCAGTCGCTGATACACCGCGGCAATTAATTCTTCCTTCATGTTGACTCAGCTCGGAGACACACGTCCAACTGCGGCTAAAAATGGTATTTTCATTTTAAAATAAGTTTTTAAATATACTTACCTGGTAGTTACATATATATAAAGGTCCCTCCCTCCTCCCCTCTGAGAACAGGGGCATATAATTTCCGAGGACAAATGGGAATGGTTCCAGGTACCTGGATAAAGGGAGCACAGGTATGATCACCTTACCGTCTATCGGCGATAGCCGCGAATTTTGAATTTCTGCCGTGCGCGCGACGAATCGGCGGATTAAAGCTATATATATGTAACTACCAGGTAAGTATATTTAAAAACTTATTTTAAAATGAAAATACCATTTTTAAATATCTAACTTCCCTGGTAGTTACATATATATAGCTGATTGACACCTTTGGTGGTGGGTTAGAGAACCTCAACACCATAGGGAATTCGTAAAATTATTAATCGCTGCAAATTAGCTGAACTAATAATCTGGTTATTACCTGATAAGGAAGCTGGCTTCAAGGTTTTCCTGCCTCGTTAGCCTCCATTCCTTGAGAGACCCAGCGATCCACCCAGGGGGCTGTAGAAAGTCTCTGTGGGGCTGTCACACGGTCCTCGACCTTAACATGACTAGACCACCACCCTTGCTATCCCAGCAAAGCCATGGACAAAAGAGCTGACCACCTGACCAACTAACACACTAAAAACACAAACCATAAAAACCTAACCTAGATCTGCATCCCAGACTGTGGAGGATTGCAACAACCTTCACAGACAACCTGTGATACCAAGTTAAAGAAAAAGCAAGGGTATAAATAAGGTTAAGGGTTAGAGGCAGTAGCACCTTCTCCAACTACGGCGCCGGAAGCAACGTACGGACCCAGGGAGCAACAATCTTCATATTGGGTCTGTACCTCTTTGAGGTAACAATCTGCGAAGATAGACTTGCTTCGCCAAAAAGTCGCTTCTAAAATAGCTTTCATCGACTTGTTGTGTCTATACGCCATCGAAGTCACCACAGCTCTTACTTCGTGCGCCTTGACTTTGAGGATTGGGAAGCTTTTCTCATCAGTTCTGGTGAGCTTCCCTTATCAAATCTTTGATAAAGAACGCCAGTGCGTCCTTCAACAAAGGTAGTGAAGGCTTCTTTACCAAGCACCAGAGGTTGTCCGTCTGTCCTCTTAAGTGTTTGGTTCTCTGTATATAATACTTTAGGGCTCTCACTGGACAAAGGCCTCTCCTTTTCCTGTCCTACTAAATGAGATAACCCTGGAATGGTAAAGGATCTAGGCCATGGGTGCGAAGGATTCTCATTCTTGGCGAGAAAGCCTAGTTGCAGCAAGCAGACTGCATTCTCCCCACTGAAGCCTACATTCTTGCTAAAGGCTTGCAACTCCCCTATCCTCTTGGCCAACGCAACCAGGAATAGGGTCATCTTGGTGAGGTCCTTCCATGAAGCCTTGTCAAGGGGTTCGAACCTGCTCGAGGTTAGAAACGTCAGGACAACATCCAAATTCCAAGAGGGAGTTGGATTGTCCTTGCTCTTAGTTGTCTCGAAAGACCTTATGAGGTCCGAGAGATCCTTGTTCCCCGATACGTCAATGTTCCTATGACGGAAGACGGATGCCAGCATACTGCGGTATCCCTTGATGATAGAAACCGCTATTTTCTGTTGGTTTTGTAAATATAACAAAAAGTCTGCCAGTTGAATTATAGAGGTATTGGAAGAGGAAATGTTTCTAATCCTGCACCATTCTCTAAAGACGTCCCACTTAGATTGGAACAACTTGATCGTGGACGTCCTCCTCGCTCTTGCGATTGCTCTTGCAGCTTCACTCGAAAAGCCTTTTGCTCTTGCCAGTTTTTCTATAGTAGAAAGGCAGTTAGGTTGAGAGCAAGGAGATTTTGATGGTATCTCTCTAAATGTGGCTGTTTGAGTAGATCGCTCCGACAGGGTAACGATCTGGGGGTGTCCACCAGCCACTCCATCACTTCCGTGATCCAGGGTCTCGTGGGCCAAAATGGAGCTATCAGTATCATGCGGGCGTTGGTCGATTCCCTGAACTTCTTCAAGACTCTGTCTAGGATCTTGAATGGGGGGAAGGCGTACGTGTTTAATCCTTCCCAATCCATGAGAAAGGCGTCCACTGCCACTGCTTCCTGGTCTGGGACTGGTGAGTAGTAAACAGGTAACCTCTTTGTTCTCTGCATCACAAAGAGGTCTATTGACGGTTCTCCCCACAGATTCCAAAGCCTGCTGCATACCTCGTGATGTAGGGTCCATTCTGTTGTGAGAGAACCTGTCTTCCTCTGCTGAGGAGATCCGCCCTGACGTTCCTCTCCCCTTCTATGAAGTGAGTTAATAGAGTAATGTTCTTCTCTTTCGCCCACAATAAGAGATCTTTTGCTGCCTCGTAAAGGGAATCCGAACAAGTGCCTTCCTGTTTCTTGATGTAGGCCAACGCTGTGGTGTTGTCTGCGTTGACCTGAACTATCTTGTTTTTTACTTTCCCTTGGAAATGCAAAAGCGCTAGATGAATGGCCACTAGCTCCTTCACATTTATGTGCCATTCTTTCTGATGGTCTTGCCATAAACCAGAGATCTCGTCCTTCCCCAGTGTTGCACCCCATCTCACGTCCGATGCGTCTGAATACAACACTAGGTCGGGGTTCTTCTGTTGAAGTTCGAGGCACTCTTGAAGTTTGTTGGGATCATCCCACCAACTCAAATGATTCTTGATTCCCCGAGGGATCGGAATCCACGTCTCGAGGTCTTGATCTCTTGTCCAGTAACTTGCCAGATGAAACTGAAGTGGACGTAGATATAGTCTTCCCAGGGAGACGAATTGCTTGATCGAGGAAAGGGTCCCCAGCAGACTCGTCCATTCCCTCGCCGAGCAGGTCCATCTCCCTAGGAAGAGCCTCAGCTTTCTTAAGCACTCTAGAATGCGAGTCAGGGCTGGAAAAGCCAAAAAAACCACTTGACTGAATCCTCATCCCCAGGTAGATGATGTCTTGTGAAGGAGTCAGCTGTGATTTGGCTAGGTTTACTAAAAGCCCCAGCTGTTGCGTTATCGTCATAGTTACTTGCAGGTCCTCCAGACACTTTTCTTGCGACTTGGCTCTGATTATCCAGTCGTCCAGGTACATCGATATCCGTACCCCTTCCAGATGTAACCAAAGGGCCATGTTTGAAACTACTCAACTGAAAACGTAAGGAGCCATGTTTAGTCCAAAACAAAGTGCTCTGAACTGATACGTTGTTGCCTGATGAACAAATCTCAGATACCATCCAGTCTCCTTGTCTGGTGCCTGCTAGGACTGACGCTGCTGTCTCCATAGCAGACTTGACTTTGCTTACAAACTTGTTCAGTGGACTTACGTCCAGCACGGGTCTCCAACCCCCCGAGTTCTTTGGTACCAGAAATAGTCTGTTGTAAAATCCCTCTGAAGAGGGGTCCTCTACTATTTCTATCGCCGCTTTTGACAGCATCTGATTGACTTGTTCCTGCAGAGCTGTTGCTTTGCTTCCTGAGTAAGTGGCAGTCAACTCTTAACGGTTCTGACGAAAGAGGGGGCTTCCTTAGGAAGGGGATCTTGTATCCTTCCTTCAGACCTTCAATTGTCCATTCGTCCGCTCCCCTTTGGCTCCACTCTCGCCAGTAGTGGGATAGTCTGGCTCCCACTCGTGTCTGGAGGTTGTCGAGATCATTTTTTGGTTTTTGGTTGCAGTTTAGTGATTTTCCTAGGTTGTCCTCCTGCAGCCGTCCTCTGGCTTCCTCTCGCAAGAGCTCTCCCACGAAAGGGCTAACGTGTGGGAGGAGCCTCCTCCTCCTTTTTGGCTAAAAAGTTAGCCAGAAGAACTTTCCTCGCAGTCCTAGTGATTAAGTCTTGCGTCGCTTGTTGCGCAAGAGCAGCCGACAAGTCCTTCACCAGCTCTGAAAGGAAAAGAGCTGTTTGGTTAACGGAGCATATAAAAGCTCTGACTTCTGTGCCAGAGTCACTGCTGACGAAAGGAAGGAACATAGCATAGCCCTCTTCTTAAGGATGCCAGCTGTAAAAAGGGCTGTTAGTTTGACAGTACTGTCCCTTACAGCTTTATCGAAACAGGCAATAAGATGCATCTGTGTCTCGTTCTTGTCGTCCGTCACATCAGCGAGAGCTCCGAGAGTCCAATCCATTAAGCTGAAGACTTCAATCGTCCTGAAAATGCCTTTCAGCAAGTGGTCTATCTCTGAACAGGACCACATCACTTTAGCCTTGATCATGGCCGTTCTACGTGATGTGTCTACGAGCCTGGAGAAGTCCCCTTGGGAGGAGGCAGGAACTCCCAAGCCGAGAGCCTCCCCAGTCTCGTACCACACGCTAAATCAAGAAGCCAATCTCGTAGGGGGGAAGGAAAAAGTTGTCCTACCCTGTTCCTTCTTGTTCACAATCCACTCGTTCAAGGTTGAAAAAGCTCTCTTAACAGATCTGGCCAAAACAGTCTTCTTGAAGGAGGAAGACTTCTGAGGTCTACCCTTAAAAAATTGCGAGGGCGGACTTCGAGGAACTGCTTGCTGGAAATCTGTCAGATACAAGTCCGCCAAGACCGCAAGTAATCTCTTGAGATCCGCTTCATGCAGATTTTCTTGCGTCTCGTCCTCCGAGATCTCTTCCAGTGGATTGACGTTATCCGAAGTCGAACGAGTGGGAGAATCACGTACGTCGTCCTGTTTGTGTGCGTCCTGCATGCATCCAGCATGCTGCGAGGGAGCGTCACGATCCTTGATGCCTCCCGTCATGCGTCCAGCTCGCAGCGAGTCCGCGTCTCGCTGACAGTAAGCGTCTCTCTGTACAGATTCTGGTCATATCCTCTTGCTTGGTCTGTTGACGTCCTTGGGTTCTCTCTTGTGCATTTCTTCTCTCAGTCCTTGTGACTTGAAAACGTCAAAGAGAGATGTAATGGACTGTTGAAGTCCCGACAAGAACGCTGCTTGCGGTGCCTCTTGCTGCTGGGGAATAACTGGAGATGGCACTGCACGCACGTCTACCGCTTCGGAGACACTATTAGAGATATTTTGGTGACGAGGTGGAGACGCTCCTTGTGACACCTCCCAGTCCGGGGGAGGGGGAGAAGCGTGAACCGACGTAAAGAGAACGTCGTCATCTTCCGAAGAGCTTTGCGTCCTACGTCTCTTGTTTTGGAGTGGATGCGTCGTCCTCCTCCAACAAGAACTTCTCCGGAGAGCTCCAATTACTGCACGAAGGTTTCTGGAACGAAACGGGGGACCTGCGTCTCTTGAGGGGTCTCGACGCCAACCACGTCGAGGTCTTGCGTCATCTGAAGAAGACGAACACTTCCTCATCTCACCTTTCCTGTGGCGAGGGGGAGCGTCCTGGGATGTGTCAACAGGATCACTCGAGGGGACGTCCGCTCGCTGTTCAACATCTCTCACCTCCCTTAGCCTGTCGACGTTCCTTCTCCCAGGGGTTGGGGAGCATGGAAGAGGTCTAGGGCTAGGAGCATGACAGACACGAATGGACGCACCCTCCACTGCACTATCACTATCACCGAATTTGCGTTGCAAACCCCGCACTGCACCCCACATCACTTCCTTATCTGAAGTAAGGGATTGCACTTGTACACCTAAGGCAAAAATAGCAGCCATAATATCTTTCATGGTTGGTTCACTTACCTCCGACTCCATTGGAGGATCTGGTACGACTACATTAGGGTCAGGATCAGGAATATTAGTCTTAGAGACGTTAGAAAGAGCTAGACTATCAGAGGATCTAGAAGAAAAAACACTAGAAGATCTAGCTCTCCTAATTCTGTCTTTTTCTAAACGTCTCTCATATCTATCATACTCTCTCCATTCTCTCTCCGACAAACACTCACATTCATTGCATCTACTGTCAAAAGTACAAACATGCCCTCTGCAATGCTTACATACCGTGTGGGGATCAAGAGCGGCTTTTGGAAGCCGGGTCTTGCACCCCTTCACACACATTCTAACAATAGAGTCAGCCATCTTGAGAAAACCGAAAACCAGTGAAAAAATCCAAGTCGGAAATCAACAGTCTATCTATGCACAAAGAAAAGCAAAGAATAATCCAAAATCAGAGAAAGCCATCAACGAAAAACCAAGTAATGGGTACTTCACCAATTGTAGTAAAAGCAAACCCAAACAAAGAAGAGGGAATTTCCAACGTGCTGCTCAAACGACGGCAGGAAATTTCTGAGGACAAATGGGAATGGTTCCAGGTACCTGGATAGAGGGAGCACAGGTATGATCACCTGACCGTCCATCGGCGATAGCCGCGAATTTTGAATTTCTGCCGTGCGCGCGACGAATCGGCGGGTTAAAGCTATATATATGTAACTACCAGGTAAGTTAGATATTTAACAAACAAACGTTTTGTTCCTCGTGCGTGCGCCGTGCGGTCCGGTAACGCACCTGACGCCACCCACGCACATGCGCCGTGTGGGGCCGCTTGTATTTGAATTATGGCAGTTGATCGAGACGCACTGCCGTATCCCCAGACGTGGCGAAAAAAATGGCACGGCCATTGACGTTAAGACCCGGTCTGTAAATTGCTCATTTGCTTCTTAGACGTGGTAGAGTGATGACCGAGCTACTCTCCAAGCGAACTGGAAGCTATGGTAATTTGTGCTATAATTTGGGTCAAATTGATAAAGAACCGTGCCAGGAATAGAAAGAGATGTTGGAAAGAAAAGTCTTCTTATGCATCCCTCATAAATGAACCCTAATGTCATCCAAGTGATTAGTACAATTTCTTGAGGATGGGCGAGGATAAATTCGGGGAACTGTTGGCATTAATAACACCTTATATCAAGAAATCAGACATTTGTTTGAGGCAATCTTCTATATGTGCCGGTGGATTGACCGCCACACTACGGTATTTAGCGACGGGGAGATCTTATGAGGACCTTGAGTTCAATGTGGTGATAATATCTCCTCAGAGGCCTGGGAATATAGTAGGTGACCGGTAATAGCCACAGGAAAAAATGTCGCGGTTAAAGTCACAATTTTGGCTAGGAAAAAAAATAAAGTCACAGGAAAAGTCACATTAACCCATAACGACCGGTAATAAGGTCACAAGGGAAAATTCACAAGACTTCTTGGGGGTCATTATCTTTATGATGTTTAAAGTCTTTTGTGTATTTTTTACGGTAATCCCCAATGATATTTATAGGCTTTTGTGTATTTTTTACGGTAATCCCCAATGATATTTATAGTCTTTTGTGTATTTTTTACGGTAATCCCCAATGATATTTAAAATCTTGTGTGTATTTTTACGGTAATCCCTAATGATATTTATAGTCTTTTGTGTATTTTTACAGTAATCCCCAATGATATTTATAGTCTTTTGTGTATTTTTACGGTAATCCCCAATGATATTTATAGTCTTTAGTGTATTTTTTACGGTAATCTCCAATGATATTTAAAATCTTTTGTGTATTTTTACGGCAATCCCTAATGATATTTATAGTCTTTTGAGTATTTTTTACGGTAATCCCCAATGATATTTATAGTCTTTTGTGTATTTTTACGGTAATCCCCAATGATATTTGAAGTCTTTTGTGTATTTTTTACGGTAATCCCCAATGATATTTATAGTCTTTTGTGTATTTTTTACGGTAATCCCTAATGATACTTAGTCTTTTGTGTATTTTTTACGGTAATCCCCAATGATATTTAAAGTCTTTTGTGTATTTTTTACGGTAATCCCCAACGGGCTTGTACTAAACACGCCTTTGCAAAGGTGGATACATGGATACATTCAAGAGTTAAAATTGACCCTTGGGGTTCGCTATGAAAGATTAATGTGACTTTTTTTTTTTTCCTGTGACAATTTTCCCGTCAATTTTTTTTTTCTGCGACTTTTTTACCTGGATTCGGAATATTATTCCGGAAAGCACTTCTATTATTCATTTTCTGGTGGCAGTGTTTGTGTAGCATCAGGATATCTAACCTTTAACTTTTTTATTAAAATGTCAGAAGCGATCTTTTTCCAGTTTCTGTCCAAATAACATCTGGATTTCATACTCCATAAGCATGTGATTTATGTAAAGCAATCCAGTCAGTCCAAAGTGACTTATCAACCCATACTTCTGCCAGAGGTAAAGAATTTCCTGAAGTAATGTGTCGCCGACGACACTGAGTATTACCGAAATGATAATTACAGATATGCGTCGAAGTAACCTCCATCTATTCACGCACGGATATATATTTCAACCAAAAATATAACCGCAGCGCCTCAGTGGTGTGATCAGTATGGTCTTGGCCTGCAATCTCGGTGGCCGCGAGTTCGATTCTCTGGCATTCCACTGATGGGTTAGAGATATGTAATTCTGTTGATAGAAATTCACTCTGGGCGTGGTTCGGGAGTCACGTGAAGCCGTTGGCCCCGTTGCTGAATAACCACTGGTTCCATGCAACGTAAAAACACCATACAAACAAACAATACAACCGCGTCTCAAAGTGAATGCGCTGTTTATACCTCATTTTAAACAAGTTACGAATCATTTGTGCGACAGTTTGTACCGACTAAAAACAATCACATTCACGTACTGACGTCCAACGCCCCGCCCACTTTTCTATAAGTCATAAGACCGGGTCTGAGGGTGAATGGGGTCCCTAAACTCGGGAGAGAATTGGCTTGAGTGAATAGTCATACAAAGGAGCTCAAGCTAAATTAATTCCTGCAATGCTAACACATAAAAACAAATACAACATAGCTCTGAATTAAGACAAACAACCAAACGGAAAGTTTGCAAAAAAAAAAAAAAAAAAAAAAAAAAAAAAAAAAAAAAAAAAAAAAAAAAAAAATAAGCTAAAGATCGTAACGTAAAAATTTCGACCGAATGAAAATAGGAAAAATTCCAGAGGAGGAAAATACAGAAATGTCATAATCTGACCCAACCGGCCTTCGCTTATACTACGGTCACCAGGGCCTATGGCTGTGGTTGGGGGGTGGGGCGGGGATGGGGGGAGACAGGGGCCTGTGCTTTTGGCCTCTAGGACCCTGCTGGAGGATGAAAGCGGGTGGTGACTCGGGAGCATACCCGTAGGCACAGTCCTGAACAGTAGCTGTGGACGCTGAAACTCCAATCAAGCATTGTTTGTAGCCAGGCCTCAAACTCTATGAAACATTCCGTGGATAACACGAACTGCCACCTAAACTCCCCCCTCCCCCCAACACCCCGCCCCACCGGACGTAACGGTTGACATTGATTAGACAGATCCATGGCCCCCCCGGTGCATGTGGCCTCCGGCGGCTGGGCTGGACTCTGCCCCGAAATGAAATGACCATTCCTCCCTCCCGAAGGGAAATCAACACGGTTTGCTTTTAGCCCTAATCGCTTTACAAATAAAGTAGCAGCTGTTCCAGCAACAGCATCAGACGAATTAATAGCGGCAGTAGCTGTATCTAAATGTGTTTTAGGTGAAGTTTGGCGGGTGGTGCATTTTATTTACTTATTTTTGTTCGTAGTAATTATGTTTATAGTTTTGTTTAAAGTACCCGTGTTCCTCGTAGCGGGGTAGTGCCGTCAGTGGACCTCATGTGGTGCACTGTAGACATTACTTAAGGTTCTTTGCAGCGTGCCTTCGGCCCCTAGTTGCAAACACTTTCGTTCCTTTTACTGTAACCCCTTTCATATTCTCTTTCTTCATCTTACTTTCCACCCTCTCCTAACATTTGATTCATAGTGCAACTGCTTTGAGATTTTCCTCCTGTAAAACCTTTAAAACCTTTTACTGTCAATTTCCGTTTCAGTGCTGAATGACCTTATAGGTCCCAGTGCTTGCCCTTTGGCCTAAATTCTATATTCAGTCAATCAATCAAAATACTCGTGCTGGTTACAATTTTTGTATTCCACGGGGCAACTGTTGTTTGCTTATTTGCAAAACACTGTTCAATAGTGATGATGTAAGTCACTTGTAGATCACTCGTCCATCATTAACCTATATTTTGGCCAACAGTCATAATCTCTGCGACAAGACAAGGTCCTGATCCAGTATTCCACAAATGGCTTCTTTCCTACATGTGCGCAAGCATCTTCATTTAGACCCCTTACTGGTTTACCAGAGCTAAATTCACCTTACTTGAAGTGACAAGACCCTCAACCTTAAAAACTGTATTTTATTATTATAATAGTTTGGTTTTTTTCGAGGTCATCGAACTAAAAGCTCGTGTCAGAATATTACATCCTATATTTTAAAACAACGGAAACGTTTCAAATCCAGCTTTCGTATTTGTTTAAAAAATAATCTGCAGAAGTTAATTATGTCAAAAGAATTATTACAAACGCCACGATGTCTATTAATTTATATGTTTACGTTAGATGAAGCCCCGAGTACCTCAGATACTAATCTTCAACATGAGTTTTTATGACAAGAATCAAAGCACAAGCTAAAAAAGAGAGAGACCTCGTAATTCCGAGATTTGTTTCGGAAATGTGTATACAACAAATGAGAGAGAGAGAGAGAGAGAGAGAGAGAGAGAGAGAGAGAGAGAGAGAGACCTAGCTCTTTTCAATATCCTTATACCAGATATCATATTCAGAGAGCGCACCGCAATTCGCCTCGAAGAATGATTCCCTACGCAATAAAGCCGTGTAATCTAAGCGCCTCTTATTCATAATGATATTGTTTGATATGAAAGACTTGAGTTATGTTTATTTCCAAGAAGTAAGACGTTGTTCTTATTATCAAGAGGTTTCATTTACATGGACGTTGCGCTGATAAAGTGCCCTTCATATATTAATACCACACTTACGGCGTTGCCAGCAATATCATTTCATTTTAAACGCCATTGTGAAATTGCAGGAAGATGGCTCTAAATTGAACCTCCGTTTAGTCAGTTTAATATTATGGCAGACTTGGGGAACTGATTCTCATTATTTTCATAAGGTTTTAAATTCTTATTCTTGGTGTTTTCTGTGGTTGTTGGATTGACAAGTGAAGACCTGGTTGGTTTCTGTCATGTATCACTGTAACTAACAAGGGGTTTTGAGCGCGAGTTGCGGGTATTAACTGTCCGTTCAAAAAATATAGTTCCTCGTTGGACAAGTAGTTTACATGCTCGCCTGCCGCTTAGGTAGTCGCGAGTTTGACTCCCCGCTCTGCCAATGGGGAAGCAGAGGAATTTATTTCTGGTGATAGAAATTAATTTCTCTGTATAATAATGTGGTTTGGATCCCACAATAAGCTGTATGTCCCGTTGCTAAGTAACCAATCGGTCCAGCCCTAGGAGAGCTGTTGAGCAGCTCAGTGGTCTGGTTGAACTAAGATATAGTTGACGTTTTTTCCAAAAAAATAAAAGTAAATACGATATAGAGAGAGAATTTTAAAGTAGTAATAAACGATTAATCCTCTTTAATTTGAACGTTTGGGTCATAGTAATTAGAACCCAGGCAGATTCTGCAAACCCCGAGATTCCAGACTATTTTCACTCACATAAGATGTCTGTCTTAAATAGCTTTTCCTTTTCCTCGAAGTTTTCTAATTTATGCATGGAATTCTTCAAGGGAATTTATATTGAAAATTGCCAAGTAAGGAAAAAAGAACTTGGGCAAGACTGGAGAATTAATTATTCAGTTACGAAACTTTTTTTGCAAAGTAATTATACCCTTTTATTAGAATTTATTCAAGTGAAAAGAATTAAAGATGTATTGTTTATCTTTTAGAATTTTGTTTCCGAGGATGACGTTCAAATTGGGTCTTTTAAACACAAACACGTCCCTCCATGTTTCATGATAATGAAAGGATATTTGTGGTAACTGGCCTGGTTGTTGACTGAATAAAAGGATATTTGTGGTAATAACCCTTTTTTG
>NC_087206.1:23230548-23232050 GCF_015104395.2 Macrobrachium nipponense
ATTAATCAGTTCAATGTCTGGTAAAACTGCGTTTATGTGAGCATATCTGATAAATGGTGTATAGAGTCTGGTCTGATAGTAATTTGGAACCCTACGAGAAACCTTTAAATTATGAAAATCTTCTTTTTCCGCTTATTCCAGAGAGAGAGAGAGAGAGAGAGAGAGAGAGAGAGAGAGAGAGAGATTCGCCGGTTTATGCATGGGAATGATAAATGAGGTTTTTATTTAATGCGGATGTAATTCATCTACAAAAATCAGCTGACTGAAAACGATAAACTAGTTAACCCAATTGTGTCATTTATTTATTAAGAAATCGTGCAGATATTTAAATAATATAATCGATAGATACGGGAATAGATCAATAGAAATTTAGATAAATGCCCATCGTCGCACACCTAAAAAAAAAACAATATTCAAAGCGACATAAAACAATATTTAAAGTGAAATGGATAAACACCAGGATAAGGATAAGGTAATCTAAGCAAGTTTAATCATTCTATAACATAAAAATTCAAAATGAAATTAATAAACACCAGGATAAAATAATCTAGGCAAGTCGATCCACCCCATATCCAAATTCCTGTTTAATTAAGCTAATCTCTGTCAACTGAAGTTAAATTACTCTTCGCCGACTTGATAATCAGGAACTGCAGTCGCCTATAAACTCGAGTTAAGTGTCTCGTGCCGAGAAAGTTCGCGAGGGAGAGAAACGCATAACTTGGAACTTTGTCGTCATAAGGTCTCGTCTGTCAGCCGAGTGAAATCGTTGCCAGTGTCACTGACGTTAATTGTGAGTGATCTAGTGGGCGTCGTGACTGCTTTATGGACTTTCCTTTGCTTAGCAGAGTTACCGTTTTCATTTCAGTCTGTCATTTCAATGGAGGTGTGGTGGCTGTGGTCTTTCGAAGATGTGAGATTCTCATCTGTAATTTATTAGTCGCAGTCTATTACGGAATAAATTTGAAGATGGTTTTGGACAAAGAGAGAGAGAGAGAGAGAGAGAGAGAGAGAGAGAGAGAGAGAGAGAGAGAGAGAGAGAGGGAGAGAGAGAAACGGATGAGGAACATGTATATAGATAGATAGATAGATAGATAGCTAAGAAACATAGATAGGTAGAAATGAAGCTAATAGATTGACTTTAATATGGTTATAGAGAAAGAGAAGCATTTAGAAGAATAATAGTTCGGGAGATCGACGGATAACAAACATAGATAGATAGATAGATAGGCAAATATGACAGATAAGAAACACGCAGAAAGAAACAAATAGATAAAAAGCTTATGAAAATAAAGACTGAAATTAGAAAACATGCTCTAGTGAACACATCGTTATTTTAAATTTCTCAGGCGAATTGGCATTTTTACATCATCTCATGACTCAAAGAGATTAGGAGATTAGAAGGAAATTGACTTGCCAATCGGAGGAAAGAGAAATGATTGATCTTGATTTCCGATTTCCGGTTTTGGAAGTGGTCAGTTTTACTAGTAACTTAAGCATGAAAA
>NC_087206.1:23240050-23250050 GCF_015104395.2 Macrobrachium nipponense
AATAATAATAATAATAATCGTATGAGTTACTAAAGTGGTGAGGAAATATACAACGGTGCAAATGTAAACATTTATCAAAAACACATAAAGAGCGAGAGGTTTAGAGAGAACCTGCTCGATTCCCTTAGTCAGATGCACGCGTTCAATTCTCGGACATTCCATTAAGGTGTGAGATGTGTATTCCTGGTGATAGAAGTTCACTCCCGACGTGGTTCGGAAGTCGTGTAAAGCCGTTGGTCCCGTTGGTTCCATGCAACGTAAAAACACCATACAAACAAACAAACAAAAACCCTTAATCAGATGTGAAGGCGAATCGAGTAGGTTCCCTAAAACTCCAGTTTCGTTATTTGTATATTTTTTATATACATTTACAATTAGAACATTGTGGGGTACTTCACTAATAATAATGATGATACCTTTACCTTCTCTTATTTCTTCCTAATGAACACCATATTCTTTGGAAGTTTGAATTGCAAGTCAGTGCCCCAGTTGGCTTCTTCCATGATAAGGTTCATCTTGCGAATAATAATAATAATAATAATAATAATAATAATAATAATAATAATAATAATAATAATAATAATGTATATTCAGTGACGAAATAGACGGCCTGTCAAATGAACGTAATTTATTGATTGTTTATTTTCTTAAATCAGCCTTGTACTTAGTTTTAAGTGTTCTCTTATATTCAGTTCAGCAGCTTTTTTTTTTTTTTACATTAACGTAACGTTCAGTGGTTTTGCTCAGTGATTCCTCCTCTTGTTGTGAATTACCTAACTATCGTGTTAACGATTGTTTTTATTTTGTTTTCGAGTTGGAATGGAACTGTAGTGCGGTGAGTGGAGGCCGGCCTAAGATAGTTCGGGCCTGTATAAGCTTTTGGACGTGCGCTCTTTTGTAAGCAGCCTTCTGGAGGGTTATCGTACGCCTTTTGGAGGAATACTCTGACGGACCTTCCCTTGGAAGTGGTTTTCCGTAGATGTGCTGAGCCATCTACGGCGTACGTACGTCATTGGAGTTTGATCACGGCTGTGATATCGCAGGTGATAGTCACTTGCGACTCCTGTACTCCTGTTTCCCGCCTGAGGATTTGGCGGAAGAGTGGTCGTCGCTGTCCCGCCACGTAGGAGGCGGTACGCCAACCACTGCCCCTGTGTTGTCCATCTCCAGCTGCTGGTCTAGGAGAGCTTAGGGCTCGTAAGGAGGCACGTAGGGAGGCAATTGCCAGGTAAGAGGAGATTATCCTGTTGTCCCTCGGGATCAAACTCGACCCCTGTATCTACCTGGACATTTTGTGAGCTCCCTTGTTTAGCTGTTGGAAGGTTGAAGTGACCTCCGTGAACTCCTGTGCACTTCGTTGTACGTGAGGATTTACGTATTATGCAAGTATATATGTTATATCGAGTCGTCGGTATTGGGTATTTATTGCCCCTCAGAATGTCTTATTTGTATTAGTTTTTAAGTTTAGAACTGCCACAGTCAGGTAGGAGATTTAAGGCTTTCTTAACTTTATTTCCTCTGGTCTTCCTTCCTTCTTACAGTTGTAGCCTAGTGGTTTCATTATTGGGCCCGTGTTGTTGTTATTTGAGCCTTTGGCACATTGTCCTTTCTTCACTTTGTTAGGGTAGCTTTCAGAGTTAGGAGTCCTTGTGAGCCCGTTATTTGTTCCACGTATTTTGTATATTACTGTTAAGTTTTCTCACAAGGCTGATTTATTGTTAAGTGTACTTTATTATTAAATAGTTTATTTTATTCTGGTGTTTGTGTCCACATTCCTCTTACCCTGTGTACTTTCCTACTGCCTACGATCCCTGTGATTATTCAAGTATAAAGAACCTGTATTACGCCCAAAGGGGTCGTAACACGGCCCATTTTCAAACATATAAAGCATAAACCAGGAAACAGTTAGGATTCAGTCAAACATTTCACATAATTATTTGTTCGTATGTGAATTTCTTTGTTAGCTGCTCAAAGACCAGTGCTGTATTTGACGTCTACAGGCATAAAGTATTTGACGTATGCAGACTTTTATGAAAGGTGAAGATAAGACTGCGTGTGAAAACCGAGCGGCTGTTCCACATTTTCTTACCTTTAAATGCTTGAAATCTTTAAACGTTTGAAATCCTTTAAAAGTGCGAAATCTTTATTTTCCTTTGTAAGTTTGAAATCTTTGTTTTCCTTGAAACGTTTGAAATCTTTATTTTCCTTGAAAAGTTTGAAGTCTTTGTTTTACTTTAAAAGTTTTAATCTTGATTTGCCTTTAAAAGTCTTAAGTCTTTGTTTTCCTTGAAAAGTTTGAAATCTTTGTTTTCCTTGAAAAGTTTGAAATCTTTGTTTTCCTTGAAAAGTTTGAAATCTTTGTTTTCCTTGAAAAGTTTGAAATCTTTGTTTTCCTTTAAAAGTTTGAAATCTTGATTCTGTTGATGAATACATCACACTGGTTATTACTTTGGAAAACGTCAATTCCCCTGCGACTTCATAATCTGTGTTCCTTCATATTTGATGATCTTGGAGGTGATATTTTCAGCGTATTTACTTTCAGTGGATGCAATACCCTCAATTCAGAAACATTAAAAAAAGCGAAAGCCAAAAAAAAAAAAAATTTGTAAATATTTTCCTGAAGATTTGGAACTGTGGGAATTGTAAGTCCCTGTATATTGATACATGATGATAGCAACTATAAGTTTCATTAAAGTTGTTTGTTTGCGCTTCTCGATTCACACCCGTAAAATTCCCAGTAAATGGGATAGTTATAATACAAAACATACAGTGCATCTGATCGAGTCACTTTTGCGTATTGAAAATTTGTTAAGCAATTCACGGACTCTCTATTCTATTTCATCTATTATGAACTCTGAAACACCCTTCAGGAACTAAAGTAATTAAGGCCATCAGAACCGAAGACAAACTCCGCCTTGGCTGGAATCCATATCATTGTTGTTCCAGAACGATTAAATGTAAACAAACTGATATTGACTTTCTCTCTCTCTCTCTCTCTCTCTCTCTCTCTCTCTCTCTCTCTCTACATCCGTCTCTTAAGACTTGTAAACCCCGTGTGTACTGCCACTCACTGTGTAAACAGGCGTGTGTTTGTGGCACATGATCATAGACACAGTTCCTTGCTTCATGAATAAGATAAGGACAGGGCTGGAGTTCTATTTCTTTTGGGGTTGCAAATGAAAAATAAACCTCGAGATCGTGGGTGGGCGGAGTATGACAATTAATCACTTGAGAGAATGTAGATATCTGGATAGTTTTTATTCCCCACTTAATTGGAAACATTTGAATGTTGTTGCAACGTTCATGTCAATATTACGACAACAAACTGGTTGTCCCCAAGTATGAGAAAACAATTTTGTAAAGAAAGATTAAAGAGGATGTCTCTGATCCACGTGCATTATACAATATCATGAAGAGAGTTTCTACGTCCATTTCTGGTTAAACGAAGTTCGAACCTTCCGATTACAAGTTATTCTTGTACCTCGTTACGCGCGAATAATCGCAGTTAGTGTGACATCAGTCTGTGCTAACCAATCGGTCAATCATTTCTCAAACTGACTCGTGGGGTCACTCGACCTGGGTCTCAGTTTTGTGTTGCAAATTGCTAAATTGAGAAGTAAAGGACAAAGAGATAGAGTGTCAGGCAGAGAGAGAGAGAGAGAGAGAGAGAGAGAATTTACAATATTTTTCCTGAATGTTAAACACTTTGTTTTTAAATCTTTCTCGCTTTCTTCTCAGATAGCCATCACTCACTCAGCATTTGGAATCTGAAAAAACATCAAAATTTTGCACGAGCATTTTGCAGTAAAATTCATTTCTTTTTATATTAAAGTTTATCGAAAAGTCGACGACCTCCTCCAATAACGTCCGCGTCAAAGGGAAGGTCTACATCGTCCACTTTCATCCTGCATCTCTCATCTCATGGATGCTTAGGCATCGTTCTGCCAAGTGGAATGAAAATCCAGGGACTATGGAAAGCTCTTGGTCACATCGTTGCCAATTTGGCAGAACTTTCGACAGTAGGCAGATAGCTTCACTACGAACTGTTTCCGTGAATTTTAGCTGTCAGAGTAATGCAATAGTTATACAAATACTCTAATATTTATGTATATTGCAAATAGATATGCGGAAGTACCTTATTTCCAAAGTTTTCTTTAGGTTGGGCCCGAGTTTTGGCGGGTAAATACAGACCAATTGGCAACAGCGCTCATGGAAATGATGGGAAATTAACCGTGTTTGACATTTATTTTAGGTAATATTCGTATTCATGAATGCCGGAGAATAGGAATTATCATTTCCAAGAAAATATCATATCTGTCTTGGAAGATCGTTTTAGACACATGGTCTTTAATTATAGATGCAGTAATAGGTGTAAGCTGCTATTAGTAGCCGTACGGTAAAAGGTGGCCTCTTATTATAAATTGAATTATCTAAGCAGCCGTGCTACTGATTTCTAATGCCTTTAAAAAATAACCAGGATTCTGATATCAAATTGACTTTCCTTAAGGGGATAAAAAACCCAACCCGCCATAGAGCGCCTCAGTGGCGTCATCGGTATGGTCTTGACCTGCCACCTCGGTGGCCGTGAGTTTGATTCTTGGGCATTCCACTGTTGAGTTAGAGATGTGTATTTCTGGTGATAGAAGTTAACTCTCGGCGTGGTTCGGAAGTCACGTAAAGCCGTTGGTCCCGTTGCTGAATAACCACTGGTCCCATGCAACGTTAAAACACCAT
The DNA here is from genome assembly GCF_015104395.2 of Macrobrachium nipponense. Classification (NCBI taxonomy): domain Eukaryota; kingdom Metazoa; phylum Arthropoda; class Malacostraca; order Decapoda; family Palaemonidae; genus Macrobrachium; species Macrobrachium nipponense. The sequence goes on from NC_087206.1 coordinate 23,244,785, forward strand.
ACAAACAAAACAAACAAAACCCGGCAAAGAGTACGCAGCTGTTTTGTAAAGGAGAACCGAAGTTTACGTTAAGAGCATTTTGCATTCCTTTACCCGTCCTTCTTATTTCTGGTAGAAAATGGAATAGATCTGAAGTCTTCGATACTTGCAAGTCAGACGACTTCACAGACCAGAAGAGAGGCCTCATTCTAGTCATGTTTACAGTAAGGATTCGTGGGATCCTCTACTTCAGAGATAGAGGAGGACAAGAGAGAAGGAAAAAAAGATTCTCCTTCCACCTCCTTCTGAGTCATGCATCCTTATTTTCCGATCCTTCATTTCTCAAACGCCTCTCTAGCGCCTCCGTGGCGTTGTCAGTATGGTGTTTGCGTGCTACCTAGGTGTCCGCGAGTTCGATTCTGGGGCATTCCACTGAGGAGTTAGAGATGTGTATTTCTGGTGATAGAAGTTCACTCTCGACGTGGTTCGGAAGTCACGTAAAGCCGTTGGTCCCGTTGCTGAATAACCACTAGCTCTATGCAACGTAAAAACACCATTCAAACAAATCATCGTTTCCTGGGTTTCTCCTTAGAAAGCTGCGTCCTTCACCATTGCATGTTTTACTTACCCTTAGCTCTGTATCTTATTATTTTTATCATTCTATATAAAACGTTTGTCCGAGTTTACTCCAGTTTAGTAGCCATCATCCAAATCTCTAGAACTGAATTTTTTTCGCATCTTTTATATTATTTTTCAAACGAGATTCTATATCATATAGTACTCCGAACCACTTCCCTCCACCCACCATTCTGCTGTCTTACAAGTCCTATTCCTGTAATGCAATTGTGCATTCTCTCCTATGTTCTGATGACAGGGCCTCGAGACCTGGTTTGTGGGAATGGTGCTGAAGTTTACAATTGGCAATTCAAGATTTCGCTGCAGTGAAAAAGCTGTCAACATAAATTTTGATAGAAGATTAAATCGACTAAACACAGTAGCTGTAAAAGAGAGAGAGAGAGAGAGAGAGAGTACTGGACTTGGTCACCTTTATGAAAGGTGTAATTAAAACTGACATGTTTTCTCTCGGGTAATTTGTGGGCATTAAGAATGTCATTCTCGAATGTCATTGACCATAATAAAGATTATTTTCTCACGGATTGACAGGAGGCATTTTGTTTTAAAAAAAATTAAATGTCCTCGATGAGATTTTTCCTACTTTTTGTCTTTTTAATTTCTTTTCAAGGTATTTGGGGAATCTGACCTTCCAAATTTATATCGTCGTAAAAGTAGGCTTAAGGATATATATATGGTCCCGCTTCAGTTTTTGTAAGTATATTTATGCCTTTTTTTCCACACACATTTAAGGTAAATTGTCTTTTTGGTATCATCATCATAAAAGAAAATGAAAGCTATCTATTGGCTGAGCAAATTTGACATAGATGCCCATCATCCAAAATGGGATGGAGTTTTTCCTTGCTTTTATTTGCTATATAAATATCGACAGAAAATCCAGAAAAAATTATGTCAACAAACACAGGTGACTCGAAGCAAAGATTAGAATGAATAAATCTATTAAAAAAAGAATAAGAAGTGCTCAAATGTCCCTAACAAGCCATAAACAATGGCAAAATGTTTGCTGAATATAAATACAAAAGTGATGAGAGAATCGAATATTGCTCTTTCCCTTACTTCAAAGAAGTGAACGGAGAACAATTTATGACTCAAAGAGAAAGAATGAAAGATGCAATTGTTTACATAATGAACGTTTCCGTTTTTCATTTGAAGTCCCAGAGGTTCATCTCTCTGTCTGTGCGTTTTTCTGATTCCTCAGAGAAGAGTCTTGTATTGAAACCAAATATAAGAGACTGAATTGAATATGTTTTGCTAAAACAGAATTCTGTTAGTATCTTACATCACAATGACTGGATTTCTTAATACGTATAATAAGGTCCCTGTGATATTTCACTACCCTGAGAGCCACTTTTGTCGTAATATTTCCTTGAACTGAAATTGTGTGTTATTGAGAGGGAGAATTTTATATTAGACTAGATATAGCGATTCAGGCACGTTCAGTTAATTATCTGGCAGTTATTGGACTACAGTTCTTCACTAATGGAGAAGAAGGACATAGAGGTGTAACAGTCTCCTCCAAAATGTTTGCGAGACCAACCCCTTTATGACAGATGGCGCAGTGTGTGTGGAAAGGAGTTGCAAGCTGTTTATGAGCCTTTTGTTTGTTGTTTAGTTTTTTTCAAAACTGAGATTAATTCAAAAATTAAAGTATGAGAGTTGACAGTGATTGTTCTGTTGCTTTTGCTCTGAATGGAAAACTACCTAATGTTAAAAACCTATTCAACAACACACACACACACACACACACACACACACACACACACAATGCCACAAAGTCGCAGGCGGCTTCTTTGCACACAAATATTAAGTCACAAATACCCCTTAATATTGAACTCACAGTACCTTTGAAACGAACGTACTTCAAAAGGAAAGTGATAAGCACATTTGCATTGGCCAGAATTTGAACCTTTTATCTATTTCGTTTGAATCAGAGATGGCAGTGAATTCATAAGTTACCTTCATCTCTGCATCAAACGTAAAAGGCCTGGGTTAGACATTTGACCAGAGTATACAGGCTTATATACTATTCCCTTTGGGTTTGAACGTACAAAGATTTATGGGTCGCATTTAAGCTCAGCCCAGTACTCCCTCACTGGGACTAAAGCGAACCAGGGAGTTGCTGCTGATGAGGCAGTAGGCAGCCCTATGGGATCCCTCCAGACATCCTGCCCCTAGCTCGAAAAGTACTACATCTTGTTACCAGTGAAATCTCTATAGTATGAGACCCCAGACTTCCATAATGTGTGGTTAAGGGAAATATCATATGGTCAAATCGATACCAAGGGGTAATTTTGTGGCTTATACGTACGTATATTTATGTAATTATGTCTCGGTTTTTAGGCGTGAGTGCCCTTGCTTCAGTGTCCACTCGGGGACATCCTCATGATATATTTTATTCAAATTCGTTTATATTTATTTTTTTTATATCTGTTTTACAGATGTTTGCACCAAGCGCTGTTACCTGTTTCTAACGCCTTTTGTATGTTTTTCTTTGCTCTTTTTTCCCGTTTTTCATTATATTTTGTGAAAGTTGGGTAGGGAAATTGGCGGCCTTTCGACTACTGTGAAAATGAATTCGGTAAATAATAATAATAATAATAATAATCCAATAATAATAATAATAATAATAATAATAATAATAATAATAATAATAATAATAGGGCATCTCTCTATCTGAAACCCTGCGCTTACCGAATCGCTATCATGTCGGATTACGGTGTAATCCTCGCTCAAACAACAATTGTATTAAAGAATCGTCATCAGATTAAACTGGCTTTACACCAACGCGATTCCCCTAATTTGAAGCAGCTACTGAACTGGTTTCGGTAATACTATTGTTAGATAACAAGCAATGGTAGAAGCGTAATGGCTCCCATACGCTGATAATTGTATTTGGGTAAGAAAATTTATTGCAAGCCTTAGTAATTGTTAAACACGAGTTTTAGCGTTGCTGAAAGTTCACGTAACAACTTTTATTTATTTATTTTTTTCTTAGTAGGTCATTTTGGGGAAACATTTCTTTAAGGTTATTCGGATGAACGTTAATGATAAAAAAATGACTTTACAATTTCAGTAAAAGTGATGATGCGCGATGTGCCAATTATCGTTGTTTCTTATCTCGGAATAAACTCCATTGCGTTATATTGTTCTTAAATTAGGAAGAAGTGATTTTTAAGGCAGTTGACACCATATTATGCGAAAGCAGTGAAAACATCAGAATAATAACACTCTCGTATGAGAATAGTTCGTATTCGTTGAAATCTTTCAATGAATTTGTAGTGTTCGAGACACGAATAGATAATACACTTACAAAGAGAACAAGAAAATAAACTCATGAATCGTACTTCATTATGCATTGTCATTTATTTTTCACATTTTCAAAATTTGCACCAGTATACTTTATAGAAAAGAACATATTTGGTCCTTATAGAAATGAGGTGCATGGTAAGTTCTTTATGCAAATTAATCGGGGAAGAGTCATATAAAAAAAAAAGTTTATATATATAAAAAACACACAAATGAAACCTACGTTAGTTTTATTTTCGTTTCCCATTGACGTTAACCACGGGGCTTTATTTTTGCCTCAACTGTAGGACTGATGGCATCTGTTCCATTTTGTCCCAACGGTCACAGTTTATTTATTTCGGGAAGCGGAAGGGGGGAGGGGGGAGCTGCTGGCGGATTAAGGCGGTGAGAGGTGGGGGGTGGGGGCGGTGGTTGGCAGGCGGTGGTTTTGATTGTACTAATGGTTTTGGTCGTATCTGTGGTGGCGTTCCGGTTTTTTGTTCGTTGAGTACTTTTTATGTATTTTTTTTTTTCATATGTCCTATTTTTATAATAGACGTACGCTCGGAATTTTTATTTTATCTTATGAATTTTCTTCTGGTCTCTTTATCGGAATGTTTCTTAAACGCTGAGCATTATATTGCCCTTACCCCACTGAACAATAACGAACACTATTTTTCTTGGGTTGCTTGTTGTTTGTTTAATAACTGTTATTGAGTTATAATTTATTTCATTTCTTTCCCGGACGGCGGAGAGGATTAAATCGACGGGAAATGAGACCACAGAATGAATGTAACAGTGACTGAGGATCCTATGAAGGTCACACACTAAATCCTAAAATAAAAGCCGATATTTCCTTGCAGTCTGTCAATTGAATGTCGACCAGTGATGACTGACTGGCTAGAATTTTCAGGCAGTCCATAGGTTATTTAAAGTTGTTGTTAATAAAGATGACGAAGAATCTATTACGTATTTTAGCTTTGAAATTTGAACAACCTGACCCTTTTTATGGCTATGTACATATACCTTAAATATTACATAACAGCTTGAATATTGTTCTGTTTTTTGTTTTTTTACCTTTAAAAGACAATGATATATTTACTCAAATTTCTTTGTTTTTGAAATTCTATATATGTATGTATATGTATATGTATATGTATATGTATATGATATATATATATATATATATATATATATATATATATATGTATATATATAATATATATATATATATATATGTATATGTATATGTATATATATGTATATGTATATGTATATGTATATGTATATGTATATATATATATATATATATATATATATATATATATATATATATATATATATATATATATAACGGTGCCTCAAGACT
>NC_087206.1:23257550-23260680 GCF_015104395.2 Macrobrachium nipponense
AAAATTCATGGTGTACATGAATTGATTCAAGTAATAAAATATAAAACAATGATATTGGTAAATAATAGTGATCACGGATATATAAGATACAGTTTTTCACTTCATCTCATTAGATACATATGCTACAGAAAATACTAATGTACTCTGATAATTGCATAGAATGAAGATTAACATGATAAAAATCATATTTTAACTGATAAAAAAATTTCATATATGAATTGATAAAATTATTAATGGTTATGCTGATTGATTCGTTGATTTTTATGCTAAATGTTATATATCTGATTAGTAATTCATATACTAACTCATAAATAACTGCAGATAATGGTAAGATATAAGGTAACAGATTGATTATAGGCTACCTGATTTGTTTATACATATGTATATGGATTCATATAATTATGATTAATATATGTGCACTTTAAATAGATTCCTATTGCGTACACGCAAAGATATATTTAGATTCTGTAGTTTATGATTCATTTATATAAGAGATTCCTATTGCGTACACGAAAGATATATTTAGATTCTGTTATTTATGATCATTTATATAAGAGATTCCTATTGCGTACACGCAAAGATATATTTCGACTCTGTTATTTATGATCAATTATATATATAGGATACATGACCGAGGTTATACTACACATTCATTTAACTAGCTTTCGAACCACTTTTCGTCCATTACACAGTTCCAGACAACCAACCTATAGCCACTGAAACGGCCTTTTTCAATGTTAAAACAAGGGGAAAATTTGCCTGGGCGGGTCCAACGTTCTATTTTTGCGCTCATACTTATTCTCTGCATCCTAAGCTACACGATTACGTTCGCGATGAATAAAAAAAACATCCCCAGCACGAGTCCTTCGCCAGCAAAGTAGAGTTGAATATCCTTCGGGTCGTAATTGTCGGAAGTATGTCCCTTATTGTAGTCGAATTCCGACAGCCGCCGGAGCGTTCCGCATTAAAACGAGATTAACGACGAGATACGGTGTCGGTCGAAGAAGTTCATGATGGTGCTTATTCCTTTCACATTGTAGGCGGTTGTTACTCGACTGCCGTCGTCCGCAGCGACGAACGATTTTCGAAGTTGCGATGTGAAATTCTCGTACTGCAGGATACTGTAACCAGGTTCCATTAATCAGCCTGCAAGTGAAATTATACTTGTCACAAGGGCAAAGTAAATTCAAACGACATCCAAATACAGGGGAGGGAAGAGAGCCATTTAGACCAGACTTAATCCACATGAATTCGCTGATATTTTGGAATGCAAAAGAGTCCGCTGTACAACTTTTTTATCCATGGCATTAACAATGAGTGAACCTATCCAGGTCTATGATGACTTGTAAAAATATCCATAATTATAAAAATAAATAGATATCATACGAATCTCAAAGAAAAATTCGATATTACTGGTAGTAAGTTACTAGACAAAGAAGTGGAAAAATGGAGCTATTTGTAAGATTGCCAGGCAGCATAAGAGTCAAAGAGAATATTAATCATGATTCTATGTGCCCTAACAAAAGTTTCATATTCAATTTTCTCGTGCGCATCCTCTGAGGTTAATTTTTTAAAAACTTTTATTAAAATAGGTAGGAGATGCAACGAAAAAAACCCACTATGTAACTAATTTCTATATAAACTTTGGTTTGAAGAAAATGTGACATCCCATGAATGTTTTACTTGAATTGTAATAGGCTAATGTTGCAAGTAAATATTTCATATATAACATATCTTGATACTTCTAAATGTCTATGAGGTTCAGAAAAAAAAAAATTAATTCATTTTGTTGTTATAGAAATTCTCTATTTGCTTATATTGTTCATTAATTTTAAAATGATTACAAGTCCTTAACTAATTGCATTACACACACGGATAAGAATATGTTATGTGGCCTGTCATGTGACCTATGAACCACATGTGAAGTTCATGAACTAAGCATTCCTTTCTCCAGTCAATCTGCTTTTGCAAGCAGAGACGACACACAGATGAAGCCTGTGTAAGCAGATTATTGAGGTTAAAAGGAACAAATGCTGATACGGCAATGATGACGTCGTCACTTGGCAGAGATTGCTCTCAGCCAGCTAAGAGTTACGTTACTTGCTGTAAGAGATACGACTTTTAGTATTTTCAAATGATATTTTAGTGTTAATAATTCTCCACCCGCATGAGAAGAATGTCTGAAAAAAAAAAACAACAGTACCCAAAATTGAACAATATATTAGTTTTCATGTTGGCATTATGTTAAATAAATATTCCTTATTCAAACTATATGAAAAAGGTTTCCATACAAATTCTATATATATTATTAGCCCTGTATAAGATTCATATAGGATTATTCCATAGATAACATTTTCACTTCTAGACTTCCTGACTTTAAAATCTCTTTTGTTTTATTTTATGGTATTTTTATTATTATTTTATTTATTTATATATTTATCAATTTTTTTTTTTTTTTTTTTTTTTTTTTTTTTGTTTTTTTTTTTTTTTTTTCTTTTTTTTTTTTCTTTCATTGACTACGAATATAAATCACCGGGACAGACAATATGTCAGTAGGTTTTTGATATGTGTTTGAACTTTTAGCTTATTTGTCATTACTAAAGCGTTAAGTTGAGTTCAAATCTTTACGCATATATATTTGGATATTTAATTAACCTACGTTTTGCTTATTGATTTTATCGTGATTCCTTTTTTATTATAATTGTAACCCTTCCGACTTCTTACGGAGTGTATTATATTGACTCCACTTGTATCCATATTTATTTTATTTTTTATATTTATTTATTTATATATATATATATTTGATAAAATTATGGTTGGCTTGAATATGTGGAAAAGTGTTCTAGCGGCGTACCGTATAAGGCTACTTGCGGCATCAATTCTATAGATACAAGATATAAATGATAAAGGTATTTAAAACCGCGAGAACCGCTATAATCCGGTCGGATCCAATATCACGAGTTGTAACTCGTAAGACATTGACACTTCCTATTTAATTATCCGTATTCTACCAAACCGATTGACTCTGGGTGATCAAATATATTATTGGTTTTCTTAATGGAAAGGAATTCACACAAAACGTTAAGGAGATTATATTGATTTACACCACCCGAGTCACAGATTATTATGT